>NC_091132.1:150894101-151194101 GCF_040183065.1 Periplaneta americana | reverse complement strand
ATTCTCAGATACCTCTTCCCCCCTTCTCTCTTATAATATTGTATATTCTATTGTAGTCTTGCTTAAGGCACAACTTGCCAAGTCTGATACCGTCCAATTCTCTGGAATGCACTTTTCCTCTAATTTTACAATCATTACAATTATTGAAGTCACAATAGTGTCATTCAAATAATTTATATTTCAGTAACTATATTTATATATTATATTATACCAAAGATGCCAGATTCCTTTAGTAATTTATTGTGTATATTGGAGTATTGTTATACAACTATATTTAATCTAATTTTATTTAAAAATTGTTACAACAATGTAATTTAACCATCAAATGGTTTCTTCTACACAACATCCACAAGTATTAATTTCATTTTCGAACGTAAACAGTGTGTCTACTAAGTTATTAAATTTAATTTTCTATTTTAGCACTCTTCTCCGTTAACTTATCATTAGTAATAAGGCACACTGAAAGTAGTTGTGCTAAGCGAAAGAAAGCCTCAGAAGGAGAAGAAGAAAGTATTTTTAAAATTCTGATATTAATTAACTTATCTATTTTTAAAATTTCGATACTAGTTAACTATTTCAGTTGCACTGGCAACAAAAAAGATGATATTGGAAATTAAAACATAACATAAATGACATTTCTGGCCGGCCCATTGTGTTTGAGTTGGAAATTTCTATTACAATTATTGGCTAAATCTGAAAGAACAGATTCTCACTCTTGCCGCACGGCAGCTGTTCTCTGTTTACTGTCTACCCTCCTCCCTAGTGGCTCACTCCCAAGCCCACCATAAGAAATGTGCATTCGACACTCACGCATTTAGCATAACAGAACACAAAACAGCTTCTACGATTTGTTCTTTCAGGTTTTCCGCACTTTTTCTGACATTGTGACCAATGCATCTCCAGAACGTTCATTTTTCAAATTAAAATAAATAAAAGATTAATTTTATTAAGAAATAGCATGGCTCAACCACGCTTAAATAATTTCAGTCTGATGAGTATGTAACATGAAATTTGAAGGAGATTGATTTTGAAGATACAATTTACGATTTTTCCTTCTTAAAGGGCCGAAAAGTTCCTCTCCAGAGACTAGAGACTAGTATTTAGAAAAGTGTTAAGTGTGTAACTGTGAGTGAAATCCGTCCCTGTGTTCAACATTAAAGAGGTTAGTTATTATTATTATTATTATTATTATTATTATTATTATTATTATATTTTTTACTCAAGGAGCGCAATTATTACTTGCGCTGGTGATCCATTACCACTTTTGATTCGTCCCCAATGGTCACGCGGTAAACTGCAAGCCAGGTTCCCCTGTTACGAAGTTTCTGCATAAAATGAAGGCTCTGTATAATATGCAATGTTAAATATTTCTTGGTCGAGGAAATAGGCCTATCTGAAGCTTAAAGTACCATATTAATATATCATTACCAGTACATACCTTATGTTCCTTTTGCAGGTAGGGTGGAAATGATGGGAACACGGAAGGCACAGCTACTTCCTTCACCCGTACTCTGCAAAGTGATGTTCTATCAAAGTCACATTCCTTAAAGTGAACTGAACAGACGCAACTGTATGCAGTTGGGGCCCAATTCTCTCTTCGCAAAGCCTTTACCCACTTTTCTTTTCTTTCAGGATCATTGGGAAATCTGAAATAGAATCGAAGAGGGTGTTTGCCTAGATTAAAAGATGTAAGATTTAACAAAACCAGAAAGGACTTGGAATAGCTAATGCTTTATCACTTTTCCATTAAAGGTTACGTAATATACCACAAGTTAGGTTATGTAAGATAAGAGTTCGGAGAATGGTAACTGAGAGAGAATACCAAACTTGGACTTTTCTATAGCACGCGACACAAACTTCCAACATGGGTTGTTAGGTTAGCTTCGCTCGTAAATGCTATATCTGCAAAGCATGTCTGATTTCGTGGTTATAAAAATTAATTACAATAATATCAATACACTATTTCTTTTTTATCAAACGAATACGTGCATTCGGTAGGAGAGAAACCTCGGTACCCCATTTTCTATAGCACGCGACACAAACTTCCAACTTGGGTTGTTAGGTAGGTTCGATCGTAAATGCTAAGTCTACAAAGCGTAAGTCTGATTTAGTGATTATAAAAATTAATTACAATAATATCAATACACTAATCCTTCCTCTTAATCAAACTAATACGTGAACAATACGAATGTAACCGACTAACCCTAGGCTAAATCATTCATTATCTACCGCTAATAAGTACATTTCACACATGCATATTTACCTGTGAAAAGTTATTCCAGGAATTTTTTTTTGAAAACCTGTTTGTGCACCCATACGCAGCACATGTAGGCATATTGAAATTAGTTCATTTATTAATTAAAACAACGAAGCAACATCACAATCAACTGCCCATGTGCTAACCGGGAGCCCAATGTTTTGGTAGCATCATAATGGCGTCGGTCTACAAAAGCGGCTTCACCTCCAAACTGTTTATGACTACTCTATTCATTCTGTGCTCGTTGTTTCTGCTCATAGCCATCTCATAGCGTCCCAGTGTTGCCAACTGACGGAATTTCCATCAAAACTGACAGAATTTCAACGTAGCGGCCGGGAAAAGAATGGCTTTGAAGGGTAACGGATTTTCTGGCGGAAATTACGATTTGCATCACCTTTTTACTTTTTTAGCTGCTGTAATTTTTAATTGTTTAATTTTTGGCGGATCTTACTTTTTCTTTGAACAGCTCTTCCCATGCCGTACCATGTTATTTTTATTTTAATCAAGATTAATAAGTGAGCTTTGTTAAAATTTGCTTTTTATTTATATATAGATATAGTGAGTGGGTCTTATTTTTATTTAATTTTGACGGATTTGTATTTTATAGGTGTTAGCCCAGATCATAGATCTATGATATAGTCGACCTGGTTGGCAAGTTGGTATAGCGCTGGCCTTCTATGCCCAAGGTTGCGGGTTCGGTCCCGGGCCAGGTTGAAGGCATTTAAGTGTGCTTAAATGTGACAGGCTCATGTCGGTAGATTTACTGGCATGTAAAAGAACTCCTGCGGGACAAAATTCCGGCACATCCGGCGACGCAGTTGCGAGCGTCGTTAAATAAAACATAACATTTTTTTTCTATGATATAGAGTGTTAGCACAGTCTAGTATATACAGACACGAAGCTCAATACGTAGTAAATATGCAAACATTAGATAGTTGCTCACAACTAGGATTGCTAATATCGCCTCATTACAGGCAATGCAAAATAGTACCGTCACAGTCTATTGTTTCTAGCACCCTCTAAACTCAAGCTTCGTATATAGTAGACTGTGGTGTTAGACTGACGGGGATACAAATTAGGTGTTGGCAATACTGCAGCGTCCATGATACGTTTTATCTATTTATCTATTTACTTGCTTGCTTGCTTATTTATTTATTTATTTATTTATTTATTTATTTATTTATTTATCTATCTATCTATCTATCTATCTATCTATCTATCTATCTATCTATCTATCTATCTATCTATCTATCTATCTATCTATCTATCTATCTATCTATCTATCTATCTATCTATCTATCTATCTATCTATCCATCTATCCATCTATCCATCTATCCATCCATCCATCCATCCATCCATCCATCCATCCATCCATCCATCCATCCATCCATCCATCCATCCATCCATCCATCCATCCATCCATCTATCTATCTATCTATCTATCTATCTATCTATCTATCTATCTATCTATCTATCTATCTATCTATCTATCTATCTATCTATCTATCTATCTATCTATCTATCTATCTATCTATCTATCTATCTATCTATCTATCTATCTATCTATCTATCTATCTATCTATCTATCTATCTATCTATCTATGTATTTATTTATTTATTTATTGGTCGACCAGCAAACTTGCTATACAGACCACTGTTAAATTATGGAATATCACATACAGAATATCATGCTGAGATTGGCTCTATAGGCTCCTCTAAGTAATTTAAATTAGTTAATTGATCATTTTTGTGAATTATGAGAATAAAAATATGATAATAATTTTCTGTGTTAAATTTATGAATAGTCGTCAGTATCGCTAAGAAAGATGTCTTGAGGAAGTTTCCTTTTAAGTCTAGATGACTGACAAGATCTTGCTCCAGGAACGTCAGGAAGTTTGTTGAAAAGGATTTTGATATTGAATGGATGTACTGTTCTAGTGGAAGAATTCCCAATTCTTGATGCAGTTGTTGATTTCTTACAAACCAGGGGGCATTTGTTGCTGTTCGCAGGAACTTGTTCTGGAGAACTTGTAGGCGATGCATATGAGTCTTATTTGCTGTCCCCCACACTGGCGCTGCATAAGTTAAACGAGGTCGTACAAGCGAGGTGTAGAGTAGCATTGAACCATCCAATCCAATTTGTGAACGTCTTTTAACCAAGGGGGGGGACTGAACTGAAAAATAGGCATAAATGGCTTAAAAATGCGATTTTCGGATTTTTACGTTAAAACATTCGCAATATTGTTGTGAATCATTTCGCCAAGTTTCATTTCCATATTCCGCTTCTGACAGGTGTTTCAGCCGCCATTTTTTAAATCGTGCGCTATATAAATGCCACAATGGGTCACGCCTACTCCGTCTGCAAGGTAGCTCCTCTCTCTATTTCAAAATTACCTCAGTTTTCTAATTGCGTTTCTGCATATTGAGACAGAGGGACCGTTCGAGCTAGTTCATGTATGTGTCCAACAGATAAAAGATTTTCAGGACGTATGTAGAATGCATTTACATTCATGGTCAGAAAATAATATCACAGTCTAATAGATACAGTCACGCAACTCATACGTATAAAATATGCCAACATTTGACAGCAGGCGCGACAGTAGCCCTCTAGCGGCAGGCAAGTTAAAAGTGTGCAGACTACATATGATAACAAATCAGTAAACGAGTTTTGCGTAATTTATTTTATATATTTATGCTATACAATAAGTGTATATGGTTCTTACTAATTCTACTTTAGAATCCTGGAAGAATTTCACATGCAGTTAATCTACAAGTTTCAGAAGCTGGGAATAAACGTAATTCTTTCTGCTCCTTACAACTGAATCATGGCCCTGATCACGTATCATAGTTTGAAATAATATAATTGTTTGTACGTAGACGGTTAATTCATTTCATTCCTAAATATATTTATAAACCATTGGAACTCTATATTTCCTGTGAGAAGAGTCAAAATTGTAGGGCATATCTCGTAGGGTACATCGCGTGGTGAACTCCTCTCCCTATATCCTGAGATATTAACTATTTTCCATACCGCAAATTGGGGTAAACTCGGCCGTTGAGGTAAATTTAAAAATAAAAGAGGGGAAGATTTAAACTTTAATTTGACAGACATAGATTCATGAAGTTCATTATATTTCAATTTCTTTTATTATTATTTTGAGTCGCTAATAGTGCTGATATTATGGTTTAAATTTTTATGGAAAGTTTACCGTATTTTACATTAACTTACATTTCCAGTTTTCACACATAAGCTTAATTTTAACTTACCCTACCTATATAATACGTAATTTACTTGCACTTACTCTTATTATGACGTAGGTGTGAAGGTGAGAACAAATGAATACACAATTTTGTTGAAAAAATTGTAACTTCAATTAACTCAGAAAATGTAGGCCTAATTTTATTTTCAGAGCAGAAGTGGTGTAAGTCAAAAATGGGTAATGAGGGTTAAAGTAAACATTCTGTAAAATACAGCGCAAAGTAGCAGTTAATATTCAATTTATTTAAACTATTAGTAGTCAGTGAATAGCACGAAGGATACATTAATTGCTACTTTGCGCTGTATTTTACAGAATTTTTACTTTAAACCTCATTACCTAATTTTGACTTATACCACCTTTGCTCTGAACGGCTCAAATAATAATCACTGGCAATGTAAAATCAACACCAATAACAGTCATGCAAATTATTACCGAAAAGATTGCCTCTTTTTTTTCTTGAGAACTTAATACGTCTGCCACATGAATCTACACCAACACATCAGAAATTTATCGACACAGTCTGGATTTATTCAAGAAGTGAATATTTTGCAAAAGGATTATAATACGCCATGAATTCTTGAAAAAAATAACACCAAAATCCCTATTTGAATGCAATATAACATTGAACTTTTGAAAAGTATATAGAAAAAAAAAACACGAATACAAAAATTATAGAAATTACTTGCATTAAAAACTGTAGATAAATTATCCAAAATCGGAATTGTTACACATTTACACATGATCTCTGCAAAACAATAATATACTGTAACAGGTATTTACTTTGTTTTTATTTGAACTCTCCTTCCTGACATACAAATAGGTAACCGATAACTAATAAATGTTTTATAGAACACAATACGTAGGCTACCTACAGCGTGAATTATAGGTTATGACTGAGTTATGATTTTCTCTTGGTCTTTAGGGAATCTGAAGAACGATAAATCCGGAGATTTAAACTTGTTGTTACTGCAATTTTCGTCATTGCACACATTGCCTTTATTCCGACGCATGATTAAAACCTTATTATAACATCTCGTATACCTTTAAAGCACGTGCTGGCTGTATCAACCCTATGACCAGTGCCTTGCCTGCCGCTTGAGCGTTAGTGTCGTGAATGTTGGCAAAAAAAGTGTTGAAGTTGCGCGACTGTATATATTAGACTGTGATCATATGTTGTTTTGATTAGAAGCACGTGCAAACAGCAACCAAGTGTTATAATAAGTGATATAGGCCTGTCTCATTCTTTTCTATTTCATATTTATAAGTTCAACTGTTTCGAAGATTTAGCGTAGTTACAGTAGTTTTATAGTTTGTAAATAGTAAGCATATTTATAAGTGTGTGTATATAGTTTGTAAATAGTAAGCCTGTAAGTTATCAGTGTGTGTTATTAGTTTACTGTAGGGTTTGTTGTACAAAATTGACAAGGCCTAAAAAGCCACCGATGTGTTCAGCAGGCAAAGAAAATGCCTTGAAAAGGTGGAAAAATAAAAGTGCTAATTTCTTACTGTGGGTGGAAATATTGTGCAATCAGAAAATATTAGTAGGCCTACTGTTGTGAATGCAAGTGATATTTGTGAAAATGTGCAGTCAGAGACAGTGATTGAACCCGGACCTAATGTGTGCTACCCTGAAGTATGCCTAAGTGATAGTGAATCTCAATATGAACCAGAAATGAATGTAAGACAAGAAAAACTGAAAACAAGATGTAGTGAAATATATTTTGTTGATAGTGAGCGATGTAAATATATTTTAATTGATATGGGTAAATTATCTAAACTGGTACAGAATATTGTGTGTGCTGATTGTCAGAATAAGACACTCGATATTGAACTGTCTGGTGATTATGGTCTGGCATATAAAGCTGAAATCAGATGCAATGTGTAAAGATGCAGTAAAATCTTCTACATACACGTCACAGAGAATAAAGAGGAATCCAAGAGTCCTGCATTTGATGTAAATCAGAGAGTAGCACATGCTTTTTCACAGATAGGTAAGAGCCTTTTGCAATGATTATGAATATGTCAATTGTATCAGAAAAGACATTTCACAAACGCATGCAAGATATGACTGCTTCAACTCATACAGTGAAAACAATATTTGAAGGAGTGAGAGCTGAAGTTAGACATGCATATAGTGACCTCATCGTTGACAAACCAGTTCCAAACATATTAGATATTTCAGTTAGTTACGATGGGAGTTGGATGACCAGGGGACATACTTCTGCTTATGGTGTAGGATGTGTCATAGACATGCCGACTGGCTATGTGATTGATTATATTGTGAAATCCAAGTATTGCCAGAAATGTACAATGTACATGTAGGATGTGTCATAGACATACTGACTGGCTATGTGATTGACTATATTGTGAAATCCAAGTATTGCCAGAAAAGTACAATGAAGGAAACGACTCTAGGTAAAAATTCACAAGAATTGACATCTTGGATGGAAACTCATGCCCCAGATTGTGACATAAATCATTATGGATCTTCTGGATCAATGGAAATGAACGCAGCAGTGGAACTTTGGCAGCGATCTGAATGTTATGGTTTTCGTTACAAGACACTTTTGTCAGATGGTGATGCAAAGACACTTCTGAAACTGAATGAGGTGCAACCTTATGGTCAAGGTTTCACTATAGTGAAAGAGGAGTGTGTGAACCATGTTGGAAAGAGACTGGGAACAGCACTTCATAATGCTGTGTTACAGTGGCGTTCCCAAAATGTGACACTTGGCGGGGAGAGATATGGAACTCTGAAAAGTACAACAATCAAGAAATTGACAAAGTACTATCAGAATGCCATAATCAAGAACAAAGGTGATACAGACGCAATGAAGTCAGCAATCTATGCCACATTACTGCACAACATTTCAACCGACTCAAAGCCACAGCACAATAAATGTCCACCTGGTAAGAGTTCGTGGTGCTTTTACCAGCGATCCATGGCTGAAGGAAGACAACCACCACCTCATAGAGAAAATTTTGGAACACCTTTGAAGGAGGCATATTTGTCAAAAATCATGCCAATATATCAAAGATTGGCATCAACTGCATTGCTGGAGAGATATGTTTCAGGCAGAACACAGAATGCAAATGAGAGTTTGCACGCTATGATCTGGCAGAAGTGTCCAAAAGAAGGATTCGGTTCCAGAAAGCGTGTGGAAATTGCAGTGGCCCAAGCTGTGTGTGATTTTAGTATTTAGTATTTTATTATGTATTTAGTATTTATTTATTTATTTAACCTGGTAGAGATAAGGCCGTCAGGCCTTCTCTGCCCCTCTACCAGGGGATTACAACTATAATATGAACAATAAAATTACAATTAACATTAAATTTACAATTACAATTACAATAAAAATTAAAGTACAATAAGATTACCTGATTAATAAAAGCTAGACATTTTATTATAGAAGTTAAGAACAATGAATATTTTTGTATTTACTGAATTACAAATTAAACCTACAATAACAAAAATCTATAGTAATGAAATTACCGGATATTGAAATATTTTGTGATAGATTAAGAGAACTATTTACAAGAAACCATGTCAGAACGAGTCTCAATTACTGATTTTAATGTTGGAGTGACAAAAACTGTAACAGAAACACAGAAAGCAGCAGGAATGTCTCCTGCAGGGAAAACTGTGGCTTTGGCAATATCGAGGGACTCGCACAGAACAGCAAAGCAAAACAGCGAGCTACATCCAAATATCAGAAGGCTCGTCGCTGCATCAAAATGGCAAGAATGAGATTAGAAGAAGCTGCTAAGACAAGGGAAGGCACATCCTACAAGGCAGGCCTGTTCTAATAATTTTGGATTGATTAACAGGTTAGATTTTCATGTTTTAAACTTTGGTGTCTATTTTCTCGGTTTAAATTTTTTCTACACATTCACTTCTTCAAAATCTATCTACTTCCACATTTTTTGACATATTGTTACGCAATTTTTTCTGCCGTTTAAGTGTATTCCAATATTTGATAATTGGCATTCAATTTTGTTTAGAACAAACTATAACTGAATTTAAAAATTTTTAATTTCCTAATATACATGATTTTTTTAAAATGTGAAAATGATTGAATTCAATAATTTTTTATTCGAAACCTAATAAGAGCACCAGTAAACTAAATGCCAACTTTGTTTTACCATGCCATAAGCTACTTTCAGAAAAAAAAAAATATTTAAAAATTTGTGAAATTGTAGCACAAGATAGG
The DNA here is from genome assembly GCF_040183065.1 of Periplaneta americana. NCBI lineage: Eukaryota > Metazoa > Arthropoda > Insecta > Blattodea > Blattidae > Periplaneta > Periplaneta americana. The sequence goes on along the minus strand of NC_091132.1, from coordinate 151,184,372 downwards.
AATTATATTGATATCAAAATATTAACATAAAATTAAAATGAATAATTAATAACGCTGATATTTCATACACTACAGCTTTGAAAATTTGTATGTATGTACCAAGTAATACCCAGAACTAGCATGCAAAAAATCATTCATCTATCTTTTATAGTTTGGAAATTACCAACTTTCAGTTCAGTCCCCCCTTGGGTATAATTTTCGAATTCTGGAAGAGGCTAGTGTAACAATCCGAGTTATATGGGCATTCCATGTAAGTTTCGTGTCTAATAATATTCCCAAATATTTTACAGCTTCTTGACTAGAGAGCCATGTACCTTGTTCATTTAGAAGAACCAAAGGAGGTGGATTATGAATAGGCCTTAAAGAGAAGATTTTAGCTTCTGTCTTGGTAATGTTTAGTAGTAATCTCCAGTCAGAGAACCATTTAGACAGTTCCTGTAAGGATGTCTGAAGAGTGCTGATTGCAGTATTTAGGTTACTATGAGAATAAAAGAGAACTGTATCATCGTCCATGATACTGGCGCGAACTTTCTTTTTATCCTCTCAACGCGAACCTCTCGTTTCTGCGCAGGGTGAAAATGCGGGCATGTTTGGAACATTTCTGATTATATTGTGTCCAAACTACCCTTTGTAGGAACCAAGGAAATTTGCAGGTTCAAGCAATACTGTCAGTAAAGTGTAATTGTAGTAACATTATGGATTAAATTTATTTTATTCTCTTTTGCGGACATAGTAGTCTCACAGTCTAGTATATACAGCCACGAAGTTCAATACGTAGTAAATATGCATCCATACATAGTTGCTAACCACTAGTATCGCTAATATCGCCTCTTTACAGACAATACGAAATAGTACCGGCACAGTCTATTGTTCCTAGCACCCTCACAACTCAAACTTTGTGACTCTATATACTAGACTATGGTAATATCTATCTATCCAGTGCAGGGTTGCCAGATAAAGGAATCGAAACCGTCGTACTAACTTATAAAAATTATCGTACTTCAGCATAAAATTGTCGTACATTTCTCAACTTCCTAATATACTTCTAGTCCACCGCTGTGTAGTAATAGTTAGCACGTCTGACTGTGAAACGAGCGGGCCAGAGTTGAAATCCTGGATGAGACGAGTTATCTGGTTGACGTTGTTTCCAGGTTTTCCCTCTACCCATTAAGAGCTAATGCTGGTTAACTTTCGGCGCTGGAGTTATTTCATTGGCATTATCACCTTCATGTCATTACGCAATTGATAAAGAATCGCAAAATAAATATATCTACCAGTTGGCTAGAAACAACTTTTACGATGAAAGAGTAATGGAACGGAGAAAAATTCTCTCCGGCGCCGGGATTTGAACCCGGGTTTTCAGCTCTACGTGCTGACGCTTTATCCACTAAGCCACACCGGATTCTACCCCGGTGTGGCTTAGTGGATAAAGCGTCAGCACGTAGAGCTGAAAACCCGGGTTCAAATCCCGGCGCCGGAGAGAATTTTTCTCCGTTCCATTACTCTTTCATCGTATGAGGACGCAGAATATCTGCATGGAAATATTACATGTACTTTGGTACATTATAATAATATATAGAAACAACTTTGTTTTGAAGTGAGCAGAATTTGGTCTTTGGCCTCCGCGGCGGCAGATAGGCCAATAAATGCGGCGGCTGAAAATTATATCAAATTAATTCATGTACAGTACTTGTAGACTCAAACTCGACACCTCTATATTGTCGGCGCGTTTAGACTTCTTAATGCTACTGCAGTAGCATTTAATTGATAAAAGATTTCCTTTATCAAACAAACAAGGAAGTTAATAAAATGAAACTCGTATTATTTTGATATAACTGCACCGTCTACGTGAAACCTAGAGCTCAAAATTACAACGTGTGACTTGCATGGCAAGCATAGTTACAGATTGATTTTCAAAGCATTCCCCCCAACCCGTTAAAAGCATGTTTCTTTCATACTAGTCCAGGACATATTAAATGAAAAAAACTTGTCTAAAATGGACGAATTAACTTATAAATTTCATTTTAATTATAGACCAACATTATAATTTTCCAATTATTTTTTTCCCTTCAGTGAAATAGTCGTACAAAATTGCATACGACATAGAATGAGGCCGTACCACAGTCTAATAGATACAGTCACGCAACTCATACGTATAAAATATGCCAACATTTGACAGCTGGCGCGACAGTAGCCCTCTAGCGGCAGGCAAGTTAAAAGTGTGCACACGACATATGATAACACATCAGATAACGGGTTTTGCGTAATTTATTTTATATTTTTATGCTATACAATAAGTGTATATGGTTCTTACTAATTCTACTTTAGAATCCTGGAAGAATTTCACACGCAGTTAATCTACAAGTTTCAGAAGCTGGGAATAAATGTAATTCGTTCTGCTCCTTACAACTGAATCATGGCCCTGATCACGTATCATGGTTTGAAATAATATAATTGTTTGTACGTGGACGGTTAATTCAATTCATTCCTAAATATATTTATAAACCATTGGAACTCTATATTTCCTGTGAGAAGAGTCAAAATTGTAGGGCATATCTCGTAGGGTACATCGCGTGGTGAACTCCTCTCCCTATTTCCTGAGTAATTAACTATTTTCCATACCGCAAATTGGGGTAAACTCGGCCGCTGAGGTACACTTAAAAATAAAAAAGGAGAAGATTTAAACCTTAATTTGGCAGACATTGATTTATGAAGTTCATTATTTTTCAATTTTTTTATTAATATTTTGAGTCGCTAATAGTGCTGATATTATGGTTTAAATTTTTATGGAAAGTTTACCGCATTTTACATTACATTTCCAGTTTTCACACATAAGCTTAATTTTAACTTACCCTACCTATATAATACGTAATTTACATGCACTTACTGTTATTATGACGTAGGTGAGAACAAATGAATACACAACTTTGTTGAAAAAATTGTAACTTCAATTAACTCAGAAAATGTAGGCCTAATTTTATTTTCAGATCAGAAGTGGTGTAAGTCAAAAATAGGTAATGAGGGTTAAAGTAAACATTCTGTAAAATACAGCGCAAAGTAGCAGTTAATATTGCATTCATTTCACCTATTAGTAGTCAGTGAATAGCACGAATGATATATTAATTGCTACTTTGCGCTGTATTTTACAGAATATTTACTTTAAACCTCATAACCTAATTTTGAATTATACCACTTCTGCTCTGAACGGCTCAAATAATCACTGGTAATGTAAAATCAACACCAATAACAGTCATGCAAATTATTACAGAAAAGATTGCTCTTTATATTAAATTTAAAAAGGCTCTTTTATTTCTTGAGAACTTAATACATCTGCCACATGAATCTACACCAACACATCAGAAATTTATCGACACAGTCTGGATTTCTTCGAGAAGTGAATATTTTGCAAAAGGATTATAATACGCCATGAATTCTTGAAAAAATTAACACCATAATCCCTACTTGAATGGGATATAACATTCAACTTTTGAAAAATATAAAGAAAAAAAACACGAATACAAAAATTATGGAATTACTTGCATTAAAAACTGTAGATACATTATCCAAAATCGGTACACATTTACACATGATCTCTGCAAAAAAATAATATATTGTAACAGGTATTTACTTTGTTTTTATTTAAACTCTCCTTCCTGACATACAAATAGGTATCTGATAACTAATAAATGTTTTATAGAACACAATACGTAGGCTACCTACAGCGTGGATTATAGGTTATGACTGAGTTATGATTTTCTCTTGGTCTTTAGGGAATCTGAAGAACGACAAATTCGGAGATTTAAACTTGTTGTTACTGCAATTTTCGACATTGCACACATTGCCTTTATTCCGATGCATGATTAAAACGTTATTACAACATCTCGCATACCTTTGAAGCACGTGCTGGCTGTATCAACCCTATGACCAGTGCCTTGCCTGCCGCTTGAGCGCTAGTGTCGTGAATGTTGGCAAAAAAAGTGTTGAAGTTGCGCGACTGTATATATTAGACTGTGGCCGTACCTCGTACAATGAGTCAAAATAGTCGTATGCGTATGATTATTGTCGTACCTATGGCAACCCTGAATCCAGTGCTAGCTTTATAGAGATGGGAAAAGTTGTTATTTTCTCGTAACAGTTCCAACTGTTCCAGTTCCACGAAAATACTAGGTTCCAAATAACAGTTCCAAAATAACAGTACCACCATATATTACTGTATATAGCCTACGCCGAAGTTAGGTTCACAGCACCGGTTCGAATCCCTCTCCTCCAGTGTTTTTACAAAATTTATTTATTTTAAAACCCTTTAGTCAAAGTAGTTTATGCAAACATTTGTGTAAAAAAGGCAAAAGTATAAGTCGAGGGCCATGAGAAAGTCCAGAAGTCATACTGACAGTATTGACACCACGAAACCAGTTACGTTATATTTATGCACGACGCCAGTTCAGGATTAAAAGTTAGTATTGATTTTGTCCCTGAAAATTGTTAATAGTAGCCAGATCTAGTGACAAAGTCCCTAAATTGACAACACTGCAGCAACGGTTGTCATAATGTAGTTCCATATACGGCCGACTTGATGCTAGCTTCGCTGCACCTTTGAAAGCGAAGGGAGCATCACGTCGGCCGTGTTCCATAACCTCGAGTATATTGTAGCATGTAATAGCAAGTATTTTGTATAACAGGTACAGTACTACTAGTATGTAATGTAACAGTGATGGTTTGGAACAGGCCGTTACGTTATTTTATAGTCATAACCCTAAATCATATATAAAACAGATCAGCCAAGCTTATGTTAAAGTTGGACGCAACTGGAAAATAACGGACGCTATGCGTCGCTAGTGTCGAGAAATGAGCTTGCGATAACAAACACTAGATGGCAGAGGACCTGAAAAGTACATAGAGTAAAACGACTGTGGGAAGACTTTTTTTACGTCATGCCACCTCCAAATTTCTTTCTCATTGTAACGTGAGGTTATGTTACAATAAGACTTTGATGTGTCGCCTAATTGTAGCATACAGAAGCTTGTTTTACCCAAATTCATCAACACACATAGATGACATATTGGTACATGGCTGATATAATGTTGTTTGCGTTCAGTATATAATCTGTCATCATTTGATGTACTATATCTGATTGTTTTTAATTTTCAGTATACAATACCTCCCTAGCAACAACTATCACAAAATACTATAAAGAGCAGATTTGTCTGCGTTTGTTCAATGCACATCATGATACTCACGAAAAGGCACTAATTTATTTTGTGTGACCAAGATTACAATTTTTGAATATGAAGGAAAAGCAGGTATCCCTCTTCTGAAATTTATCCGAAAGGGGAAGAATTACAACTCCCTCCCCCTACACGTTTTCATTTTACAGGTGTATTATATGATGCGATATTGAAGCAGATAAATAATAACTGTACATTTTTCGTCCACATTAAATTCAACGTGTTCATAACGTAGACCTGATATATTGCTTCATGTAGGCTACACAGCTGGCAGTGTTCTTTTTACAAATAAGCGGTCGTACTAATCATTTTCTTTTCATCTGAACTATTGCTAGAATTTGCGTTTGTGTTTTTATTTGCTCTGTATGTTGTTAAATAACTACTGAACATCGTCTTTGGTTAACAAATTGTTCTAGTATTCGTTTCATATCAGTCTTACGGTATTGAATTACGTCCATAACGTGGGCGAGATATTATCAGGCTGGAAAATTCGCTCTGAATGCATTTTTTACACAATTTTCTAATTTTCAACAGATTTACGATACCCTGTGCGCTTTCTCTGCCAATGCAGAGTTAATTGCAATATACGGTAATTCTGTTATTTTCCTGACACTTTTATATCCGTTCTCATAAACGTACTGATTTAGATTATTTACCCTACTGTAGGTATTTTGCTCTCTACAAATCATCGTTAGTCAAATGAAATAGCCTATAATAGTTGTTTGTAACGAATTAGTAGACAACCTCAATCCCTCCTGACCGCCTCCCTTACGAATTTCTTTGTCACTTTAATCATATTTACTTTATACTGGTCCTTAAATTACTGAAACTAGTGCTGAGGTAGTTACGGTGATTTCTGAAGTGAAAATCGTTCAATTTATAAGGGTGAAATCAAAAATATTTTTTGTAGCCTTTCCTTGTCCTTAATTGGAAATTTGAGTAACTTCATATGACGACAATATTTCTTCCTTCTTCTGCAGTTAACATAATCGCAGATGGTCATTTCTAAATGAAGTTACACAGAAACCTTTGAGACAATATTGACACTTGAAATTCTTTATATAGTTCATCTATAAGAGTTAAACTAGCGCTGAGGTAGTTTCCTTCATACTCCGCTTATTCACCTTGCATGCATGAGTCTGTAACAGGTTAGGTTTGGTCAGTGCTGTCATGGTAATTTTTTTCTTGGCCATACACCCCACCCCTTGTTTTCTCCCTTGTAATATATTTTACTCTCCTCTCTCTATCTCTCCAATTGCCATTTAATTATTATTTTTTTAATATTAAAGAAGAAGTAAATAAATTGTTTTGCTTTACAATTTAATTGTACAAGTTTGATTTAAAGAATACACCATGTAGCACCACCATAGATGCACATTTGTCTCGATGAATCTTGGAGTGTATATTTGCAGCACTTCTTGTTTTTCAACCATTGTTTTATATAATTCTGGATTCCAGTGCTGAAGAGGTGGATAATTTTTGTTTATGAACATCAAACAAAATAGGCGGTAGGTACAGTAGGAACAGGAAGAGATGATCTAAGATCTGTATAGATCTCCATGTACAAAACTTAGGCACCATATGCCGTATGGCTTCTTACAGACAAAATTTTCATTTCCCCATACGATTAATTAAAAAAAATTGTAGGTTCCATACGATATATGGCCTCGTGTGGCCTCCATGACAGCACTGGGGTCAGTTAGTTTAGGCACTTTTACACCTTGCATATACAATCAACTGCATCTCCACAAAAAAAATCATTATAAATTGAACGGTTTTCACTTCAGAAATCACAGGAACCGCTTCACCCAGGTAAGTAGTTAGCAGTTAATCATATCAAAGCTCTTGTTATATTATGAAATAGCATCACACAATGCTGCCAAAATAAATGTTCCCAATGTTAAAATTACAGAGTGTAAATTTCGCTTAGGACAGTTGTTGCTCTGGAAAATTAAAGGAAACAAACAGTATAACAAACCAGCAGCTGAGATACAAAGCACCTGAAATTCGAAAGTGGTTAAACATTTTTATATTTCGTTCTTTCTTATTTACCAGCAACAGAAGTACCGGTACCAGATTTTTTGCAGAGCTAATATCAGAGGCCCCTCCTATTAGAGAATGTTTTGAATATTATTATATTCTGGAAAACTACATTGGCACATCAACCTCCCCTCCCCCCGCCTGAATTCTGGGCTGAAGCACGAAAATTTCGAAATGTACAAACTACAGATGCGGCAGAATATTACCACAATGGTCTTCAGCAAGAATTTTGTAAGACATATCCCAATATCTTCATGGTCATTACTTACTTACTTACAAATTGCTTTTAAGGAACCCGAAGGTTCATTGCCGCCCTCACATAAACCCGCCATCGGTCCCTATCCTGTGCAAGATTAATCCAGTCTCTATCATCATACCCCACCTCCCTCAAATCCATTTTATCTTCATGGTCATTATATGTATTAAAATTAAACATATACTACATGTGAAGTACCTACTAAAAATGAGAGAAATAGAAATGGGAAGGACAATAAAAAAAGTGGAATGGACAAACACTAAGAAACTATTCATCTTGAATCAGTATGAACAATAGGATACTTTTTTTTGGTGCTAGTGGTATAGAATATGAAATTAAGTTGCATCAAAAAGTTTTTCGAGTTTAGCATTACTTTAAGTATTTATTGTCCCCCGGTTGGAAAGATGTAATTACTTTGTTTGAAACATGATGAAATTTTATTGTACCTTAACTCAATTTATTAAGGTACAATAAAATTCAGAATAATAACTGCAGGCCATTTTAAAATAAATCTGTTGGATGTAAATTATTTCTTAATTTATTAGGACCATAAAGGTATTGTTACAAGCGATAGATTGAATCATTTTTATCTTAATAATTTAATGTAGGATGATTATTTCGGGAATTGTTATGCTCTAAATTGTGAGGATATTTTAATACTTTTTTTAAAATATAAATTTGGAATATGTTTCCAGTTAGTAAAGAGTAATTCAGAGAGACAGAGGTCTCAAGCATATTTATTGACACATGCCAGAATTATTAAATATGAAAAAAAGAGTTCTTACACTAACATACTGTTTATAAAGTAACCAAATTTTAACAAATACAGTATATGCACTGGTATTTTATATAAAGGCATAGGAGTGAATATAAATCTGTTTTAAGGAATTCCTATTTAATATTCCTGCTATAGGAACATGACAAAATAAATACAACGCAGCATGGAAGCTAATTCAACTTTATCGAGTATTGTTGATGAGATGTGTTATGAACGTAGACCGAATCATTCAATATAAATGTATAAATAGGACGAATAATAATAGATTAATTTCAATGTATGTAGTATCAAAACTGAAAGCGGTAACTAGTCTATGAATGATGTCTTAACAAGTATAAATAAAATGGACTCTTGACAATAGACACACATTTGGCTTCAATAATAACTAGGACTTCAAGGAATTTATGGTAGCTCACGTGTCAGGCAAAACTCTGAATAGTCTGCATTGTCGAACTATAGAAGCGCGATTAAAAAGTATTTTTTTCCCACCCATTACATATGATTGCTTTTTACAAGTCCCGGTAATAACATTATTAAATTAATTATCCCACATATTTGGGTGGTGCCTTTCTCTTTGTTTCTGACATAATTTATGAGAGTTTCTCTTTTACACTTCAAAAGAGAAATACAACTTTCAGTGGACAATGAACGTGTGACTCTAATGGAACTCTAAGAACCACAGCATTAATGTTTTCTTCTTTTCTTTCATGCCCTTTAGTTTTTGTTGCAGATAACATCATGCTATTGGATAATTATACATGCACCTTTCTAATAAAATTGGCATATATTTCACTGGTCTCAGAAGTAAAATTAAATGTATAATAGCTTCTCGGTGCAAAATATTTACTGAAAATTATTGTAGCATTTGAATAGAAATGCCACTTCTCAGACTAGGTTATTCGTGGATGACTGTATAATATATAGAAAATATTAGTGATAAATCTTATATCACCGCCTTGCAAAACTAGCTTGACGTTATTGAAAACTGGACTACAACAAATAAAATTAAAATCAATGTGAGCAAAAGTAAATCAATATGTATCCTTCTGTAAAACACAAAGTTAAATTCGTCTCATATACCAATTAAATGGATCACCAGTGCCACAAGTAAACACTTAGGTACTGTATATATTTTAGTAACAAACTGGTTGAAATAAGTCACAAATATTACAAGGATAGCCTGGAAAACACTACATTTCTTTATGCGTATTCTTAAGAAAGCTAACCGAAAGTCAAAAGAATTAATGTACATAACCCATGTTCGGTCCACTGCTGTGGAGTAATGGTAGGCACATCTGACCGTGAAATGAGTGGGCCCGGGTTCAAATCCTGATTGGGGCAAGTTACCTGGTTGAGGTTTTTCCGAGGTTTTCCCCAATTGTAAGGCGAATGTCATGTAATCTATGGCGAATCCTCAACCTCATCTCGCCAAATATCATTTCACTATCACCAATCCCATCGAGGCTAAATAACCTAGTAGTTGATATAACATCGTTAAATAATCAATTAAAAAAATGACGTCAGATAAGCAGAGGAAGTTACAAAAGCTTGTGGTGGTGAATTTAAAGTTTCCGTGATGTTCAAGAAAGGAAAGTACTACAAATGGGAGGAAAAGTAGATAGCCTATATTGGTGTATTCATCACATGATATTACACAGGAGATATCACCACATATGGTTGTAAATAACCAAGAACATTTTAAATCTGAATGTGTATTTTAGTGTAATCAAGTGTTGCTTTGTATAATAAGAACTGTAGGCACTGTGTATAAATCTCGATATGCATTTGAAAAAAATAGTAATCAACTTGGCAGAAATGATCGTGTGTCACAATATAATTCGTAATATTTTATTTGTTAATGGCACTGTTATTTTTATTAAAGTATGTCAGCAGTTACATGTACTACACAAGTGTCTTAATTCTTTGGAAAACAACTATTTATGTCATTTGGAACAATAATATGAACATTTTCCATTTTGGTAATAAATTAAGTGGCAAGAAAATGTTCATATGTCACACCATATAATATTTCATATTTTTTACATTATTAATTATTCCTTTTCATTAAGATTTTCTGTTTATATTTTAGAATGCTTACGTTAAAAGACAGTGATGTCTCTTTCATAAACTCTTAAGTATTTAATTAAATATCCTGTGAAGATCATAGTTACTTCGAAAATGTTATGTATGTCACTATGGAATGACCCATCCGTATTGTTAGTATTGTTACAAATTACAAAACCTGAAACTGTTAGAATGGGATCAGGAGTAGTGACAAAAAAATGTAATGTTGTAGGCCTACATCAACATGACTATTTTAATCCAGTGTCTAATAGTTTTTAAGGTTTGAAGGCCTTTTGAGGTAAACAGTATTGAAAATGTGAGGGAAGGGGTAGTTCTTGGTAATGGATTAGGCCTGTATATTTTATAATATTATTAACTATATATTGTTAAAGTACCTAGTAAATATCGTAATATGTATATTATATAATACTGTAAACGAGACATCACAGGCTGCAAACTAGATTATTCTTGTTTTTGTATAATTATACGAACATGTATGAAATAAACAACACTACTATTGCTTAGGTTAGGATAGTATTACTTATATATTGTAATCAGGCTATATGCACAAATTTTCCAATATACTACTATCATAATTTACTTACTTATTTACTTACAAATGGCTTTTAAGGAACCCGAAGGTTCATTGCCGCCCTCACATAAGCCCGCCAGCGGTCCCTATCCTGTGCAAGATTAATCCAGTCTATCATCATACCCCACCTCCCTCAAATCCATTTTAATATTATCCTCCCATCTATGTCTCGGCCTCCCTAAAGGTCTTTTTCCCTCCGGTCTCCCAACTAACACTCTATATGCATTTCTGGATTCGCCCATACGTGCTACATGCCCTGCCCATCTCAAACGTCTGGATTTAATGTTCCTAATTATGTCAGGTGAAGAATACAATGCGTGCAGTTCTGTGTTGTGTAACTGTCTCCATTCTCCTGTAACTTCATCCCGCTTAGCCCCTAATATTTTCCTTAGCACCTTATTCTCAAACACCCTGAACCTATGTTCCTCTCTCAGAGTGAGAGTCCAAGTTTCACAACCATACAGAAGAACCGGTAATATAACTGTATTATAAATTCTAACTTTCAGATTTTTGGACAGCAGACTGGATGATAAGAGCTTCTCAACCGAATAATAACACGCATTTCCCATATTTATTCTGCGTTTAATTTCCTCCCGAGTGTCATTTATATTTGTTACTGTTGCTCCAATATATTTCAATTTTTCCACCTCTTCGAAGGATAAATTTCCAATTTTTAACTACTATCATAACTAAATAAGTAATGTTAACATTAATTTTCATACGTTTTTGTGGTGCAAGTTAAAATAATTCAAAGTAAAGTATAACGAAACTCCGACAACATTATAATTATGAACGTCAAATTCTCTTATTTTATTTATTTTTCAGTGTTTGGTCCCTTATTTCCCATTGTTCTTTGGATTTATCTTAGTAAAATATCAATTAACGGATAAATTATGTTATACACTCAGTTGATAATATAAATAATATTCACGACAAATATATAAAAACAAAAGAGATAACGAATCATAATAGGTACATTGGCTTTGCGCCGAGAGATTGTATTGCATTCTATTCAATACAAAGGCGTACTTTATCTTATCTCTTCGCTTCGCCCACGTGACAACTATATTTAGCTCCCTCGTTCCGAACTTGCCAAGGTCATATAGGCCAATAATATTTATCCATGGTCATCAGTTGTCGACAGTACATACGTGATAATATCGTAAGCAAGAAATAATCGATTTAGACCGACCAGACCGGTTCAGAGTTCGTGCATGGATAAATATATATTTATCCATGGTTCGTGTCTCGTGATGGTTTTGATCGTTGTGCCATCTGTTAACGATTATTGAACTACATCAAGCCGGCCTCCAACTGCAAACTCGAAAGTCTATATAAAAGAGTTATCTGTTAGTATATATCACAGTCTAATAGATACAGTCACGCAACTCATACGTATAAAATATGCCAACATTTGACAGCTGGCGCGACAGTAGCCCTCTAGCGGCAGGCAAGTTAAAAGTGTGCACACGACTTATGATAACACATCAGAAAACGGGTTTTGCATAATTTATTTTATATGTTTATGCTATACAATAAGTGTATATGGTTCTTATTAATTATACTTTAGAATCCCAGAAGAATTTCACACCAGTTAATCTACAAGTTTCAGAAGCTGGGAATAAACGTAATTCTTTCTGCTCCTTACAACTGAATCATGGCCCTGATCACGTATCATGGTTTGAAATAATATAATTGTTCGTGCGTGGTCGGTTAATTCAATTCATTCCTAAATATATTTATGAAACATTGGAACTTTGTATTTCCTGTGAGAAAAGTAAAAATTAGTAGCTTCAAAATTGTAGGGCGTATCTCGTAGGGTACATCGCGTGGTGAACTCCTCTCCCCATTTCCTGAGAAATTAACGATTTTGCATACCGCAAATTGTGGTAAACTCGGCCGCTGAGGTAAACTTGAAAATAAAAAAGGGGAAGATTTAAACATTAATATGAAGTTCATTAATTTTCCATTTCTTAAGAACCGGTATTTTCTTTATTATTTTGTGTCACAAATAATGCTGATGTTATGGTTTAAATTTTTATAGCAAGTTTACCGCATTTTACATTACATTTCCAGTTTTCACACATAATGCCTAATTTTAACTTATCCTACCTATATAATACGTAATTTACATGCACTTACTGTTAATATGACGTAGGTGAGAACAAATAAATGAAAACACAATTTTGTTGAAAAAATTGCAACTTCAATTAACTCAGAACATGTAGGCCTAATTTTATTTTCAGAGCAGAAGTGGTGTAAGTCAAAAATGGGTAATGTAAGTTAAAGTAAACATTCTGTAAAATACAGCGCAAAGTAGCAGTTAATATGGAATGTATTTAAACTATTAATAGTCAGTGAATAACACGAACGGCTCAAATAATCACTGGGAATGTAAAATCAACACCAATAACAGCCATGCAAATTATTACAGAAAAGATTCCTTTTTATATTAAATTTAAAAAAGGTTCTTTTATTTCTTGAGAACTTAATACGTCTGTCACATGAATCTGCACCAACACATCAGAAATTTATCGACACAGTCTGAATTTATTCAAGAATTGAATATTTTGCAAAAGGATTAGGCCTACTATACTCCATGAATTCTTGCAAAATTAACACCATGATACCTACTTGCATGCAATATAACATTCAACTTTTGAAAAATATAAAGAAAAAACACGAATACAAAAATTATGGAATTACTTGCATTAAAAACTGTAGATACATTATCCAAAATCGGAATGGTTACACATTTACACATATGATCTCTGCAAAAAAATTATATACTGTAACAGGTATTTACTTTGTTTTTATTTAAACTGTCCTTCCTGACATACAAATAGGTAACTGATAAGTAATAAATGTTTTATAGAACACAATACGTAGGCTATCTACAACGTGGATTATTGGTTATGACTGAGTTATGATTTTCTCTTGGTCTTTAGGGAATCTGAAGAACGACAAATTTCTGGATTTAAACTTGTTCTTACTGCAATTTTCGTCATTGCACACATTGCCTTTATTCCGACGCATGATTAAAACGTTATTACAACATCTCGCATCCCTTTAAAGCACGTGTTGGCTGTATCAACCCTATGAGCAGTGCCTTGCTTGCCGCTTGGGCGCTAGTGTCGCGAATGTTGGCAAAAAAAGTGTTGAAATTGCGTGACTGTATCTATTAGACTGTGGTATATATGATCTAGGTCATAACTCATAATGTAGTTCCATAACATCGAGTATTTTTTGTAACAGCAAGTTATTTTTTGTAACAGCAAGTATTTTGTATAACAGGAGTATTTAATGTAACAGTGGAAGAGCCACGTACTATTAGTACGTAATGTAGCAGTGGTATTTAGGAACATGTACGTACTACTGGTGTGCAGTACGATGTCATAATGAATCGAGATGTGAATTCCTGGAAATGAAATCTTTTCTAATGCTAAATTGAATTCGTAGATCAGGTTTGTTCGAAGCAGGAAATGTAATGTAATTTTAAATTACTTGTAAATTGGTCACGAAATGGAAATGGATCCCAGTGGTAAATAGAACATAACCTATTCTTCCTCTTCTGCTTAGCTGAAGGTCACAGTACTGATCAATTTCTCCAAAGATGCGTATAAATAAAAGCTATAATCATTTCGGCCGTGCTAAAATTCATATTAATAATGTTCCGTCATGAAGAATAATAATCTCATTGTAATGAAAAATGAAAATTTACAGTTGTGCTTTTTTTTTTTAAACAAAAGACCTTCAATAATACAGTCATGTTTCAACAGACTTTAGTTTAATTTCAAGAATTGGTAATGAAACTAAAACTGTAAAATATTTGGAAATAAAACATACACTAAATATTTTCATCTCCCTTGATAAAATTCACAATGTAGTTACTATAATACAGGCATTATGTTATTTGATAGAATCCTATACTCAATTAACATCAGTTCCAAGATAATTTGTACTTTTTTTATAGACTATCTCCGTATCTTTACTATTTATCTTTTACTTTAGTTTCCAACATTTCAGTACGACGAAAGGATTCCCAATTCTGCTTTCAAACAGTGGCGCCAACTTATATGGGCTCATGGAATCGTGTTGTGAGATTTCTCGTCAAATGTTTGAGCCCAACCACAGTTTTCCAAAAGTTGGCGTCACTGCTTTCAATAGTACCAAACATGTTCCGTTCTGTGGAACAGGCGTTGTCATAATGTAGTTCCAAAGTGGAACGAGTATTTGTAACCGCAATTATTTCGTACCAGCCTAGATCATATATAAAACAGATTGACCAAGCTTATATTAAATTTAGACGCAACTGGAAAATAATGGACGCTATGCGTCGCTAGTGTCGAGAAATGAGCTTGCAATAACAAACACTAGATGGCAGAGTACCTGACCAATACATAGAGTAATACGACTGTGGGATGACTTTTTTACGTCATGCCACCTCCAAATTTCTTTCTCATTGTAATGTGAGGTTATGTTACAATAAGACTTTGATGTGTCGCTAAATTGTAGTATACAGAAGCTTGTTTTACCCAAATTCATCAACACACATAGATGACATTTTGGTACATGGCTGATATAATGTTGTTTGCGTTCAATATATAATATGTCATCATTTGATGTACGAAATCTAATTGTTTTTAATTTTCAGTATACAATACCTCCCTAGCAACAATTATCACAAAATACTAAAAAGAGTAGATTTGTCTGCGTTTGTTGAATGCACATCATGATGCTCACGAAAAGGCACTAATTTATTTTGTGTGAACAAGATTACAATTTTTGAATATGAAGGAAAAGCAGGTATCCCTCTTCTGAAATTTATCCGAAAGGGGAAGAATTACAACTCCCTCCCCCAAACATGTTTCCTCTTTTCTAGGCCTATATGTTTTCATTTTTCAGGTGTATTATATGATGCGATATGGAAGCAGATAAATAATAACTGTACGTTTCTCGTCCACATTAAATTCAACGTGTTCATAACGTAGACCTGATATATTGCTTCATGTAGGCTACACAGCTGGCAGTGTTCTTTTTACGAATAAGCGGTCGTACTAATCATTTTCTTTTCATCTGAACTATTGCTAGAATATGCGTTTGTGTTTTTATTTGCTCTGTATGTTGTTAAATAACTACTGAACATCGTCTTTGGTTAACAAATTGTTCTAGTATTCGTTTTATATCAGTCTTATGGTATTGAATTATGTCCATAACGTGGGCGAGATATTATCAGGCTGGAAAATTCGCTCTGAATGCATTTTTTTACACAATTTTCTAAATTTCAGCAGATTTACGATACCCTGTGCGGTTTCTCTGCCAATGCAGAGTTAATTGCAATATACGGTAATTCTGTTATTTTCCTGACACTTTTATATCCGTTCTCAAACGTACTGATTTAGATTCTTTACCCTACTGTAGGTATTTTGCTCTCTACAAATCATCGTTAGTCAAATGAAATAGCCTATAATAGTTGTTTGCAACGAATTAGTAGACAACCTCAATCCCTCCTGACCGCCTCCCTTACGAATTTCTTTCTCACTTTAATCAAATTTACTTTATAATGGTCCTTAAATTACTGAAACTAGTGCTGAGGTAGTTACGGTGATTTCTGAAGTGAAAATCGTTCAATTTATAAGGGTGAAATCAAAAATAACTTTTGTAGCCTTTCCTTGTCCTTAATTGGAAATTTGAGTAACTTCATATGACGACAATATTTCTTCCTTCTTCTACAGTTAACATAATCGCAGATGGGCATTTCTAAATGAAGTTTGTTACACAGAAACCTTTGAGACAATATTGACACTTGAAGTTCTTTATATAGTTCATCTATAAGAGTTAAATTAGCGCTGAGGTAGTTTCCTTCATACTCAGCTTATTCACCTTACATACATGAGTCTGTAACAGGTTAGGTTTGGTCAGTGCTGTCATGGTAATTTTTTTCTTGGCCATACACCCCACCCCTTGTTTTCTCCCTTGAAATATATTTTACTCTCCTCTCTCTATTTCTCCAATTGTCATTTAATTATTTTTTTTTATATTAAAGAAGAAGTAAAGAAATTGTTTTGCTTTACAATTTAATTGTACAAGTTTGATTTAAAGAAAACACCATGTAGCACCACCATAGATGCACACGTGTCTCGATGAATCTTGGAGTGTATATTTGCAGCACTTCTTGTTTTTCAACCATTATTTTATATAATTCTGGATTCCAGTGCTGAAGAGGTGGATAATTTTTGTTTATGAACATCAAACAAAATAGGCGCTAGGTACAGTAGGAACAGGAAGAGATGATCTAAGATCTGTATAGATCTCCACGTACAAAACTTAGGCACCCATATGCCGTATGGCTCCTTACAGACAAAATTTTCATTTCCCCATACGATTAATTAAAAAAAATTGTAGGTTCCATACGATATATGGCCTCGTGTGGCCTCCATGACAGCACTGGGGTCAGTTAGTTTAGGCACTTTTACACCTTCCATATACAATCAAATGCATCTCCACAAAAAAATTCCTTATAAATTGAACGGTTTTCACTTCAGAAATCACAGGAACCGCTTCACCCAGGTAAGTAGTTAGCAATTAATCATTTCAAAGCTCTTGTTATATTATGAAATAGCATCACACAATGCTGCCAAAATAAATGTTCCCAGTGTTAAAATTACAGAGTGTAAATTTCGCTTAGGACAGTTTTTGCTCTGGAAAATTAAAGGAAACAAACAGTATATCAAACCAGCAGCTGAGACACAAAGCACCTGAAATTCGAAAGTGGTTAAAAATTTTTATATTTCGTTCTTTCTTATTTACCAGCAACAGAAGTACCGATATCAGATTTTTTGCAGAGCTAATATCAGAGGCCCCTCCTATTAGAGAATGTTTTGAATATTATTATATTCTGGAAAACTACATTCGCACATCAACCTCCCCTCCCCCCGCCTGAATTCTGGGCTGAAGCACGAAAATTTCGAAATGTACAAACTACAGATGCGGCAGAATATTACCACAATGGTCTTCAGCAAGAATTTTGTAAGACATATCCAAATATCTTCATGGTCATTATATGTATTAAAATAAAACATATACTACATGTGAAGTACCTATTAAAAATGAGAGAAATAGAAATGGGAAGGACAATAAAAAAAGTGGAATGGACAAACACTAAGAAACTATTCATCTTGAATCAGTATGAACAATAGGACACTTTTTTTTTTGGTGTTAGTGGTATAGAATATGAAATTAAGTTGCATCAATAAGTTTTTCGAGTTTAGCATTACTTTAAGTATTTATTGTCCCCCTGTTGGAAAGATGGAATTACTTTGTTTGAAACTTGATGAAATTTTATTGTACCTTAACTCAATTTATTAAGGTACAATAAAATTCAAAATAATAACTGCAGGCCATTTTAAAATAAATTTGTTGGATGTAAATTATTTCTTAATTTATTAGGACCATAAAGGTATTGTTACAAGCGATAGATTGAATTATTTTTATCTTAATAATTTAATGTAGGATGATTATTTCGGGAATTGTTATGCTCTAAATTGTGAGGATATTTTAATACTTTTTTAAAATATAAATTTGGAATATGTTTCCAGTTAGTAAAGAGTAATTCAGAGAGACAGAGGTCTCAAGCATATTTATTGACACATGCCAGAATTATTAAATATGAAAAAAAGAGTTCTTGCACTATCATACTGTTTATAAAGTAACCAAATCTTAAGAAATACAGTATATGTACTGGTATTCTATATAAAGGCATAGGAGTGAATATAAATCTGTTTTAAGGAATTCCTATTTAATATTCCTGCTATAGGAACATGACAAAATAAATACAACGCAGCATGGAAGCTAATTCAACTCTTATCGAGTATTGTTGATGAGATGTGTTATGAAGGTAGACCGAATCATTCAATATAAATGTATAAATAGGACGAATAATAATAGATTAATTTCAGTGTATGTAGTATCAAAACTGAAAGCGGTAACTAGTCTATGAAAGATGTCTTAACAAGTATAAATAAAATGGACTCTTGACAAGAGACACACATTTGGCTTCAGTAATAACTAGGACTTCAAGGAATTTATGGCAGCTCACCTGTCAGGCAAAACTCTGAATAGTCAGCATTGTCGAACTATAGAAGCGCGATTAAAAAGTATTTTTTTCCCCACCCATTACATATGATTGCTTTTTTCAAGTCCCGGTAATAACATTATTCAATTAATTATCCCACATATTTGGGTGGTGCCTTTCTTTGTTTCTGACATAATTTATGAGAGTTTCTCTTTTACACTTCAATAGAGAAATACAACTTTCAGTGGACAATGAACGTGTAACTCTAATGGAACTCTAAGAACCACAGCAGTAATGTTTTCTTCTTTTCTTTCATGCCCTTTAGTTTTTGTTGCAGATAATATCATACTATTGGATAATTATACATGCACCTTTCTAATAAAATTGACATATATTTCACTGGTCTCAGAAGTAAAATTAAATGTATAATAGCTTCTCGGTGCAAAATATTTACTGAAAATTATTGTAGGATTTGAATAGAAATGTCACTTCTCAGGCAAGGTTATTCGTGGATGACTGTATAATATACAGAAAAAATTAGTGATAAATCTTATATCACCGCCTTGCAAAACTAGCTTGACGTTATTGAAAACTGGACTACAACAAATAAAATTAAAATCAATGTGAGCAAAAGTAAATCAATATGTATCCTTCTGTAAAACACAAAATTAAATTCGTCTCATATACCAATTAAATGGATCACCAGTGTCACAAGTAAACACTTAGGTACTGTATATATTTTAGTAACAAACTGGTTGAAATAAGTCACTACTGTACAGGACTGGTAACTGTGTCCGCGGTCTTGTTGGTGAGGAAAAGGTTTTCTATGGGAAGCGAAGAGGGAGGGGGGAGTTGAGCTTATTGGTAAACGTACTATTATACGTGCAAGAAACATTTCCTCTTACCTTGTCTTCGCCTAGGCTTGCAGTGTGTTGCAGACGGAGTCGCGTTTCACTCGGATTCTTCAGAAGATGAACTGCCATTTTCACTATCGCTGCCCCCGGCTTCACTATCACTATCAGTGTTCAAGTTGATTGATATTTGGTCAATTACATCTGGAACTACTCCGTCCTTTTCCCAGTATTCTGCTTCTAAATTGGCGACGTGGTGGCAGAAACCTGCCCAATCTTGCCGTGTTACCTCCAGTATTGCGTTCTTCGTAGTTTCGCGCAGCTTTGTTAAAGACAAATCTCCTGTAACATTCGTGTCCCTTACAATTCTCTTGATTTTCGACCATGCGAGTTCGATGGCATTTAGATCACACATATATGGAGGAAGACGTATCACAACATGTCCACTACCTGACAACATGTTATCTATTCTATACGTCTTCGCCTTTGGTTTCAGTGGAAGAATCAGTTTATAAAGGTCGTTCTTACGCATTGTCTCATTGCACTCGACTCCTTTTTTTCTCAGCCACTCTATCATGTCCCCTTTGAGGGCATAGGGTGATGGCGCTTTATCAACCTGAATACAATGGTATGGTGCATTGTCTAAAACGACAACAGAATTTGGCTGAAGATTTGGCATAAGTTGATTAACTACCCACTTTTGAAAATTGCCGCTATTCATTTGCCCATGGTAGTCTCCTGTTGTAGAGCCAGCTTTGTATATTAGTTCTGCACCGGCAAGAAAACCACTTGCGCCCCCGGCATGTAGTATTATCAGTCTGTTCCCCGAATTCATATTGTCCTGAACTCCCATTACGTCATCACTTTGCCAACATCTTCGGTGAGTTAGATTGCTGTCGACCCACGTCTCGTCTACGTACACAATTTCACGTCCTTCTTCTCGATACTTCTTCATTTTACGCAGATAGTTTGCCCTCCAATCTATAATATCCGGTCTTTCTACCAAGATTTTTCGTTTTGACTGGTATTTCCTCCATCTAAACCCCATGCTTTTCACGACTCTGTTTAGTGATTTTCTGCCCCAAGGAAAATTGATTTTTTCTTTAATTACCGTCAAAAGTTTAGGTATTGTCGGCACTCTCTTTTCTTGAATATAAAAGTCTTGTATTGTATTTCTTATAACACACTTGTCGAAGTCGTCTACATGCAGTATATTACGAGATATTATTCGTCTCTTCTTTCCTGGCGATTTCAGAAGTCTATCCGGACTGTTTTCTTTTCTTATCTTATGTTCCTTCCTAATCTTCTTTATTGTACTATACCCTACTCCAGTGTATTCGGCCGCTCTTTCAGTTGATTTATTTAAGGGAATCCTCAAATGTTTTTGCACTCTTTCCTCATCGCACTTCTCTATGATGTTAGCTATTATTTCTCTTCCTTCACTATGAATAGTTGTGTTTGCCTTTCTATTAGCCATACTAAACGAAAGTGTTTAAGACTATCGTTCTTGCTAATATCACTGCTCTATAATCTCGCACTATTATTCCTATACTATAGCTATACACATCCTATACTATTTTATCACTACACTACACTATACTAATCCTATACTAGATATACGCACTACACTGAATTACACAGATTTACTGTAATTACTGTATAAGGAAGTTCTGAATTGAACAATGTAAAGAATACTGTAAACTCAAGTTGACTGCACTCTCGCAATATATATTCAGAACTGGTAGTTGTCTGTCAATGTCATAGAAAGGCCACCCCCATCCCGAACCTTTAGTACCTACCCTCTTCCCCGCGGTTGCGGCAGACCCCTCTCACACGGACACAGTTACTAGTCCTCCACAGTAATATTACAAGGATAGCCTGGAAAACACTACATTTCTTTATGCGTATTCTTAAGAAAGCTAACCGAAAGTCAAAAGAATTAATGTACATAACCCATGTTCGGTCCACTGCTGTGGAGTAATGGTAGGCACATCTGACCGTGAAATGAGTGGGCCCGGGTTCAAATCCTGATTGGGGCAAGTTACCTGGTTGAGGTTTTTTCCGAGGTTTTTCCCAATTGTAAGGCGAATGTCATGTAATCTATGGCGAATCCTCAACCTCATCTCGCCAAATATCATTTCACTATCATCAATTCCATCGAGGCTAAATAACCTAGTAGCTGATACAACATCGTTAAATAATCAATTAAAAAAAAGACGTCAGATAAGCAGAGGAAGTTACAAAAGCTTGTAGTGGCGAAGAATTTAAAGCGTTTGTGTTGTTAAAAAAAGGGAAGTACTACAAATGGCAGAAAAAGTGGATAGCCTATATTGATGTATTTGTTACGTGACATTACACAGGAGATATCACCACATATAGTTGTAAACAACCGTGGATATTTTAAATCTGAAAGTGTACTTTAGTGTAATTTTTTTTATTGGGTTATTTTACGACGCTGTATCAACATCTAAATTATTTAGAGTCTGAATGATATGAAGGTGATAATGCCGGTGAAATGAGTCCGGGGTCCAGCACCGAAAGTTACCCAGCATTTGCTCGTATTGGGTTGAGGGAAAACCCCGGAAAAAACCTCAACCAGGTAACTTGCCCCGACCGGGATTCGAACCCGGGCCACCTGGTTTCGCAGTCAGACGCGCTGACCGTTACTCCACAGGTATGGACACTTTAGTGTAATCAAGTGTTGCTTTGTATAATAAGAACTGTAGGCACAGTGTATACGGTAAATCTCTATATGCATTTGAAAAGATTAGTAATCAACTTGACAGAAATGTTCGTGTGTCACAATATAATTTGTAATATTTTATTTGTTAATGGCACTGTTATTTTTA
The DNA here is from genome assembly GCF_040183065.1 of Periplaneta americana. Classification (NCBI taxonomy): domain Eukaryota; kingdom Metazoa; phylum Arthropoda; class Insecta; order Blattodea; family Blattidae; genus Periplaneta; species Periplaneta americana. The sequence goes on along the minus strand of NC_091132.1, from coordinate 151,161,643 downwards.
TTAAAGTATGTGATTTAGCAGTTACATGTACTTCACAAATGTCTTAATTGTTTCAAAAACAACTAAATGCATTTATGACATTTGGCACAATAATATGAACATTTTCCATTTTGGTAATAAATTAAGTGGCAAGAAAATGTTCATGTGTCACACCATATAATATTTAATATTTTTTACATTATTAATTATTCCTTTTCATTATGATTTTCTGTTTATATTTTGGAATGCTTACGTTAAAAAACAGTGATGTGTCTTTCATGAACTCCTAAGTATTTGATTAAGTATCCTGTGAAGATCATAGTTACTTCGAAAATGTTACGTGTGTGACTATGGAATGACCCATCAGTATTGTTAGTATTGTTACAAATTACAAAACCTGAAACTGTTAGAATGGGATCAGGAGTAGTGACAAAAAATGTAATGTTGTAGGCCTACATCAACATGACTATTTTAATCCAGTTTCTAATAGTTTTTAAGGTTTGAAGGCCTTTTGAGGTAAACAGTATTGAACATGTGAGGGAAGGGCTATTTCTTGGTAATGGATTAGGCCTGTATATTTTATAATATTATTAACTATATATTGTTAAAGTACCTAGTAAATATCGTAATATGTATATTATATAATACTGTAAACGAGACAATATCACAGGCTGCAAACTAGATTATTCTTGTTTTTGTATAATTATATGAACATGTCTGAAATAAACAAGACTACCATTGGTTAGGTTAGGATAGGATTACTTATATATTGTAATTAGGCTATATGCACAAATTTTCCAATATACTACTATCATAACTAAATAGGTAATGTTAACATTAATTTTCATAAGTTTTTGTGGTGCAAATTAAAATAATTCAAAGTATAACAAAACTCCGACAACATTATAATTATGAACGTCAAATTCTCTTATTTTATTTATTTTTCAGTGTTTAGTCCCTTATTTCCCATTGTTCTTTGGATTTATCATTAGTGAAATATCAATTAACGGATAAATTATGTTATACACTCAGTTGATAATATAAATAATATTCACGACAAATATATAAAAACAGAAGAGATAACGAATCATAATTTAGCCCACTGATAACTTTATAGCATGGTCTAAAAATTCTAGGTAGATTGGCTTTGCGCGAGACTCTGCATTGTATTCTATTCAATACAAAGGCGTACTTTATCTTATCTCTCCGCTTCGCCCACGTGACAACTATAATTAGAACTCCCTCGTTCCGAACTTGCCTAGGTCATATAGGCCAATAATATTTATCCATGGTCATCAATTGTCGACAGTACATACCGTTGCTTATGAGAATATCTCGTAAGCAAGAAATAATCGATTTAGACCGACCAGACCGGTTCAGAGTTCGTGTCTCGTGATGGTGTTGGTCATTGTGCCATCTGTTGACGATTATTGAACTACATCAAGCCGGCCTCGACTGCAAACCCTAAAGTCTATACAAAAGAGCTATCTGTTAGTATATATGATCTAGGGTACCAGCTCAGAGCAACACTGTTATTTTGGAACATGGTGTTCCAAGGTGCTGTTACTTTTTGGAACAGTTCCAAACAAGGAACGGTTCCAAAATAACTGTTACGTTATTTTTTCCCCACCTCTATAGGTTTATAGCGTCACTGTCCCTTAGATCTTAGTTAATGTGAGGTCGCTTCTCTGAATCTAGCGTAATTTTGGACGCTGAAATATATTAGCCATGTATTCTTGCACAAAGGTAAGTGTAGAGGTATATATTCCTACATGATGTTATATATAACCATAAATTCCATTATTTATTCTTAACAAACGGACTTCAATCTTTCGTTTGTGGTGTACGTCTGCTCGTAGTGGAGAAATGGACCAATATATAATTCATCCTTGGACTCCTGTATCAAAATTTAACAATAGGAAGGGCCTGTACTACGATCGCCTGTTAAAGCTCCAGATTCGTATACTCCAGTTTAGCAATCTGGAAGTTACATATTTTGTTCTGTACTACCAGCGGATTTTAACTGCAGGATTGTTATCCGGAAGATATAGTAATATTTTTATTACGTTGGCAATGAAGTTACTGAAAATGTAGTGAAATTTATTGCGTCTGTATACATTTCCCCGCGTATTTCATGTTTATGTTCCGTGTTTATATGGTACTATTTATTTTGAGGTTTTATTGTAAGCGTTATTGTTATTATTTATTATAATACTGAAGCTCCAGCCAAGAAAATAACAGAGTGAAGAACAGAAAATTACACATACTGTATGAAGAAACTTTACATGGAAGCAAAAGGTAAGATTGTAAAGGTTATGTTTCTTTTCGAATGTAATAATTCCTACGATATGATAGTATTTTGGTTTTAATTAGTAGGCCTAAACAGGACGAGTGTGGGTTCCAGCAAAAGTGCGTTTTTCTCCATAATCATTGTTTTATTCATGTGTAACTGCACAAGAAGTGTAGGTGGCAATTATTTTTGTAATTTTTTAGACATAGTGTACTTCACGGCGTCAAATCATGGGTCGAAGGCACAATAACTCGTTTAAAAAAGAAAAGTTCATTGATACTGATAATAATGAATGATGTCTTTGACCTGGGATTTCTAACCAACATTAGTACAGCAAGGTACACTGTTCCTAGCAAATTACCAATATTTCAGTATGTTAGGCCTACGTATTTTACTGTTAATAAATGGGCGGATATTTTGTATTAGGCCTATAATACCATTCGATCACAGATAACATTATTTTTTAAAAGAACAGCATGAGGTGGAGAGACGTTTCCACTAAAATGCAATATCTGTTGCTGCTACCAGTTCGACTATAATCACTCACTGTAATGCACATTCAACACCTCGTAAAATAACACAGAAACAGCAGATATTAAGTTTTTTTCCAAAGTTTCTATGTACGGTATAGTCATATGTTTGATATTGTACTGACAATCGTCCATTAAAAGCTTTTCCTTATTTAGGTATAGAAACTTAGATAAGGGAAAAAGAGAAATACAGTATATTTTCTAATGTTGTAGGTTGCATATGGAATTAACCTAGTTTTACTTCCTTTTTACTAATATAGAATGAAGCATGGGAAGAATATAGTAACATCAGCACAAATACAAGTACCTGAAAATAGCTGAGAAGCAAATTTGAATTCTTGGAAAAGAACACAAAGAAAATTGCTGTTACAGAGAGACAATGCAGGCTACAAACAATTGGAGCCTCTCCTACTGAAGCAAAACCAAATCCAAACTTAGCCAAGGTAAGTGATTTAATTCTCCCTCCTATCAATTGAGTGACTTCTCACTGATTTTGATTCATATTCAATGCATAAGTTCACTTATATGTTAAGTTATACAATTATTAAATAATAAGCAGAGGAAATTGTATAACATTAGTTTGAATTTTTTTTTATTTATTTATTTATTTAGTCATTCACTCATTTATTTATTTACTTAGTTTTGTTACAGCCGATGTAGTAACTAAACCAAGTTCCACTGATACTAGTGCAGCTAATAACACGAATGAGGTTAGCGTGTAAGGAATTAAGAGTCAGAAGAAGAGATGATGAGCTTTAGAGATAAGAAGAAATATTAGATTCATGAAAATTGTTATACAAATTTAATTTAATATCGGTATTACATTATAATACTATTATTTCTTTTTTATTTACAGTACCATTCAGGATCACAGTGCAATTCTTTAGTTTTTGAAGTGAAACTGGACATACCAACAATATCTCCAGGTAATTTGATTTATACTACAAAACGTTCTTTCACATTCTACGTATGATGCTTACTTTTCCAATCTGAAATAGCTACCGGTATAACATGTAAACACATTTTCAGCCAACATGTTGAAAATAAAACTAACACACGTACTATATGAAATCTGCAGCAAACAGTAGATAAATTAGATGCAAAAAAAATTGTTAAAATATAAATTGTACATAATGATGAAATGGTCACAAGAAATGGATGTCATAAAAACTAAACATTATTGTATTATAATATTATGTGGGATTTGAGTGGAAAAATGAAATTTATAAATGTAGGCCTAAAAATAGAAAGTACACTAAACTGAAGAATTTATTTTGAGATTTCTCTGTAATGGGTTTGTAATCAGATTAGGCCATATTATGTTAAGTTGTATTTCAATTTTACTGTGAGGATTTTCACTTTGAAACTTGTGAATGATTTCTTGTGTACAGAAAAACTGAAAAATATCTTTTCATAAGCTAAAACAGAAACTGACTACACTCTATTTACAATAGAACTATTTGCTTGGTTTTTTCTCTCTCTTCTTTTTAATTGCAGCTTCACTTTCTTATTGTTAAATATGAGTTTGGATTAATAGCACGTTAGAAAATACAATACTGTTACAGCTGCTGACTTTGAAGTGTCCACACATTTATGATAAACATCATCTTTCTCCAGAATTAAATATGTTAAGAATTAATTCCACTCTTAAAATATTACAGTCAGCTGGTGCAGCAGATGAAGGCCTTCCACTGTACGGGTGTCTACACAATGTAATGAAAGTAAGTTTTAACTGAAATTACTGGTTTATTCAATGTAGGTAATGTAGGCTAAACCCAGAAAAGTCTGAATATAAGCATATATCCCTCTCTCAAATATTTCATCTGATAATGGGATAATAGCTGATCGAGTTACACCCCAAGGATGCTTAAAAAAAAAAAAAAAGAAAGAAAAAGCAAGCCTCTGAGGAATGCATTTGCCACATGGAAAAAATCTTTCTCCATCTGTGAACTGTAAGTTTAATGTTGACTTATTTATACTTGAGATGTTAGAAATGCATGAACTTCAGTACTATTACAGTGATTTCTTTAAAAAATATATTAGGTGAAAGTTGGATGCTAACATTATAACAGAGAATGATTTGAAAAAAAAAGTAAGTCATGTCCTCATGTTTGGAAAGAGATGCGGTTTGGAATATCAAAAGTAACATTTGCAGTTTTTACATTACTTTTTCCTCCTCTTTAATGGGTGGTCCATCTACAAGGACATCTTTAATTAGTGGGAGAAAGTAAATGCTACAATAATCACTCATTTTTTATATTTTAACAAAAAATGTGTTTAATTTTGTTGACCAGATTTGTTTCACCTGGATGACTCGGAGATTACTTTTTCTCATCCTTCTAATGGAGTGATAATCTCTTGCAGCTGTTCTTGAACCCTGTGGTCTCTGGCCTCTGCTAATCTAAGGTTTCTGGTTGGGTTCGGGTCTGGTTCAGATCAGGCCGAGATGGGCTGGGCCTAAGAATTATGGCCCATGCAGATCTCTAACAAATGGGGCTTATAGCTGAAGTTGGCTCTGCCACAGTTTTCTAGGCCTATAATAAAATTATGTTCCAAGTTTTGTGTATTTGCATATGTATTTGTGTTGTGTTTAATTACAGTTACTATGTACTCTTATGTATTAGCCTGTATATTATTAATTTGTAAATATGACATGCACCATAGCATATATAATGAGACAGTGGATGTAATAAATGATTATGCTTGTTGTGTCTCCTGAAAAATGTTGTTACTATATTTTGTTTACACAAAATAAATAAATAAATTTTAAATTTAATTGCAGCTATAGTGCATCTCTATTGTTTTAAGTACACATTCAGAGTACCTGAATACAATTGAAGCGTCGGCTGGAACAACGTTGTAAGTTACAAAATTTTCATTCAGCGTGTTTCCATGTAATAATGTTTTATGTCATGTTACCTTGCTATACTCCTTGGCTTGCAACCGTCCATCAATACAGTACGTGAAATTTGTCCACTCAAAAGTTTGCTACCCTCATAAGAACAATGTTGTACGTGTACACATTTTTGCAAATGTAACTTATAACATTGTTCCAGCCAATGCTTCAATTAATGTGCCTCTTGAAAAATGTTTTACCATATTTTGCTTATGTAAAATAAATTTGAATTGCAGATACAGTGCATTTTTATTGTTTTAAATAAAACTTTTATTAAAATACTATTCAGAAGTATTTGTAACAGCATCAAAAAGAGAAACAGAATCCTTTGGGGGAAAAAAAAAAAAAAAAAAACAAGCCTTGCACTTAATTACTGGAGCAAATAAAACTACTCCCAATGAAGCATTAAAGGTCATCACTTCAATTAAACCAAGCAGCAAGTGCAGCACTAGCTCGATTGACAACAGTTCCTGTTGTAACTTCGTGGACCCCACAAAAATCTCCTATTGTTGTCAATGTTCTCCCAGTGGCATAGAATCTCAATACCAGTCCATTGGAGGTAAGGCATTATTTCTGGAAAAATGTACAAACAATGAGATTTGGTTACACCTTTACCGATAAATCTTTACAATAGCGTTACCAAAAGAAGACAAGGACTCCCGACAGGATAGCCTGGAAGAGAGAGATTTGGATGTAGTACTGACATTTTTTTTTTTTTTTTTTTTTTTTTTTTTAGACAATTGTAAATATATGCAAATCATACTAACCTAACCTGTCACTAACTCGATCTTACGAAAACTTGTCTTTTCCCTTTAAGGAAAAACAGTAATGAGATGAATGTGCTGCCCTTCCCTGCCACCTACCCCTTCTATCTCGACAGAGCGATCTTGCCTCTCCACTGGACTCCACTTTCACAGCAACCTTCCACCTTTATTTGGGAAATTGGTGTCTGCACTCGTTTTTTCTTTCGTTTACGGTACATATGACTTGACTAGAAGCCAAATATGTGAATACATTTGTATCTTAAAGTGGTAACGCAATTATGAAGAAATGATAGTTTACCATATAAAGAACTTTGATATATTATATACTGTTATTATTTTTTATATAAAAGTATTTTGAAACTGTTATTATTGTAGGTTGCCCTATATTATTATATCAATCACCTTAATACCTTGTAAGGGCAACAGAACACTTCCATGAAGTAACATTCTAACCTCACTTCTACTGTATTACAGGTTACTGTACTTCAAAATAATTATCATAGTGCTATTATATACAAAATATTGATGTAATACCTACCGAAATAGTGTAGCTTATTATAAACTGTGTACTTACGATCTATGTCTTGTTTCAGTTGATCATTGATTTCATGTAGTAGGTTTCGTTATTCGAAACAGTCTCAAAAATTTCTCGTCATCCCACTCTTCAAAATTATTTGGACGCAGCCTAATTCGTTTTGCTGTTCTGATTTAACGAAGCATCTGCTCCAGAACTTATCATCAGAATCAATATCAAAATTAAATTGATCCTTCAAATCACCAGCTGTACGACGTGCAGCCATCTTAATTTCAACACCGAGTTCCAACCTCCGGATAACGCCTATCTGCCACTCTGCCTTCCGGATTGCTAATCTGGAAGTTTAGCCTCCAGATTGCATATAACCAAAAGTCGTAGTACGCAATTACAACCCAACTTCCAGATAAATATGCCATCTGCCAGATAAGTTTAAACTAGAACTTTATCCGAGAGTCATAGTACAGGCCCTCGTGCTCAATTTGAAACTATTTTCCTATGTTATGCTATGCACACTATAGGTTTGATTATCGTTGAATTGCTAGTTTAACATATGTCAGTGATAAATATCTTTCTGACAACTGCAGTCTTCAATTCTCCGGATTTGTTTCTAAAGTAAATAATGTAACATCGCTAGTACTACCATAATTTATTTTCTCTGCTCTCGTGTGTGTGTGTGTGTGTGTGTGCGTATGTTTTTCATGAAATTATTATTACACATGCTACTCAATAACCAAATAGCTGACAAATTGCATGTCGGGATTAAGTTTCTTATTTTCTTTCTCATTTTAAGTTTCTTGTTAGGTCTATTTTTCTTTTTCAGCCATGGTGGACGTGATGAAGATGGAACGTGAGATCGACCCTCTGGCAATAGGAAGAAGTAACATAACTGATATAGTAGAGGGGAATATTTTATCGCAGGTGGTTTATATTGAGGACAATTACTGATTAAAATTTATTGATAAATATCCAGAACAACTGCTTCTGTCATTTAGACAAAAATACATTTCAAACCCCCCCCCCCAAAAAAAAAGAGCGAAAAACGTTAAAATTTGGAATAAGTTAAAGAAATCTAAAAATTCCCAACTTTCGCAAGTAAAATCGAAACATAAAATTCACATTAAAAAAATTAAATGAACAGTCCTAAGCTAATAGGTTCATTGCCACCCTCGCATAAGCCCGCCATCGGTCCCTATCTTGAGCAAGATTAATCCAGTCCCTACCATCATATCCCACCTTCCTCAAATCCACTTTAATATCCTCCCGTCTACGTCTCAGCCTCCCCAAAGGTCTTATTCCCTCCGGCCTCCCAACTAACACTCTATATGCTTTTCTGGATTCGTTCATACGTGCTACATGCCTTCCCATCTTATATGTCTGGATTTAATATTCCTTATTTTATAAAGTGAAGAATACAATGCATACAGTTCTGAGTTGTGTAACTTTCTCCATTCTCCTATAACTTCATCCCTCTTATCCCCAAATATTTTCTAAGAAACTTATTCTCAAACACCTTTAATCTCTGTTCCTCTCTCAAAGTGAGAGTCCAAGTTTCATAGCCATACAAAACAACCAGTAATATAACTGTTTTATAAATTCTAACTTTCAGATTTTTTGACAGCAGACTAGATGACAAAACCTTCTTAACCGAATACTAACAGGCACTTCCCACATTTATTCTGCGCTTAATTTCCTCCCGAGTGCCATTTATATTTGACACTTTATATCCAGTAGACTGAATTAGAGTCCCTATACTGTTGTTTGGTATAAGACGTCATGAATTGGTCTGGCATTATGAAGTATGCGTTTGTTCTACTGTCCCCATGAGATGAAATTTTCACAGGAAGATCAGGTAGTCAGTGTGCCCACTACTCACCCTGCATCAGGATTAAGTAATGCAGAGCCACACTTATTCATATAATCCCGTCCTCCGCTCCATTGTGGTTCTGTTTGGTATCTCTGAAACTTGGATGAATATTGGATTTCATATGATCTAGATTTTGCTCTGTATTATAATTTTGTTCTGTATTATAATTTCTAAGGCATAATTATAATCAGCCGAGGTGCTTTCTCATGTTCTACAACAGGAACCTACCACATCTGTGTAGTAACAGTTAGCGCGTCTGGCCGCGAAACTGGGTGGCTCGTGTTCGATTCCAGTCGGGCAAGTTACCTGGTTGAGGCTTTTTCCGGGGTTTTCCTTCAACCGAATATGAGCAAACGCTGTGTAACTTTCGGTGCTGGACCCCGGACTCATTTCACCAGCATTATCATCTTCATCTCATTCAGAGACGTGTCTAGGGCAGCGAAAGGGTGCGCAAGCACCCCTTAAAGAATCGGAGCACCCATTTCCGCACCCCAAAGGGCATTTAAAGCCATGATTTTGGCAATTTATTAAAAAAAAATACTATACATAAGTCCTTTTATAGAACAGAAACAAACATAATCCTGTAATGCTGTAAAACAAATTTCATTAAACGCGACAAATAAAAACTAATCATTATTCAAACTGTACAATAGTAACAAAAAAAACCCCGCACCGACGGAATAAACAAAGTCCCAGAAATGAGCCAATGCGCATGCCATGCCCGCATTCACAAGATAGCGAGTAATCTATAGAAATTGTTGTAGTTTCGACTGCTGACATAGCTCATTTCAAAAGCCATTAGAAAAGAAGCTGGTAAAATTCATGTTCTGGTAAAATATCGCTGCAATCGAAAAGTATTGGGAATAAATTTGAATAAGGAACAAAATAAAGTTTCCTTCCCAGGCAGGATTCGAAACACGAAAGTCTTAGTTACCAGTCTATCACCTTCTGGAGTGAACAAGGCTCTGAAATCAGCTACAAGGGTCGGTCCGGGTTTTTTTTTTTTTTTTTGCCACTACTGTACATAACATTTGACATTTTACACGATTCACAGTTAAACACAAATCAACGTTAATCTTGTTTTATTCCAACATTAAATAGCATTACATCTGCCTGAACGTCGTTAGCATTAATATGTATTGGTGCAATGTAGTCGACTCGACAGTAAATATTCCCGGATGTCAGCTTCATTATTGGTAAACTTATAGGCTATATTAATTATTTTTCGATATATTTAACATTTTTATTAAATGAAATTAACATGATTATAATCTACGTAGAGCAACAAGACTATTTGTGAAGTTTCAGGAAGATTGAATGAATTTGAATTTTATATCACGTCATATTATTGTTAAGATTGTTAAGCTCTGTTACGAACTGAGAGCATATCACGACAATATTGTACCTATAAGGAAATCTTTAATCAGTGCGACAGTGCAATATACAGTGTTGACTTCTAACATAGTGAGTGTGTTCTTACGAATTACGAGTTTAAATAATATTTTGTTCATAATTATAACATATTAAGTGATTGTAAAAAGGCAAATTATACAGTCTGTTATAATATCTACCGGGCAAAAACATAATATTTCGGACTTCTTTTAAAAAATTACGCAGAAACAAAGAAAAGTAAGTGAAGATGAAGATGTTACGATAGAATTTGAAAGTGAAGTGAAAGCGATAGGGTGTGATGTACTCGCGTTTAATGGGACTGAAAAGATCTTTCCCCTAGATATAGCTAAATCAGTTTCCGACTGTCTTCAACAATTCATGTTAAATCAATACCCGAAAAGAACGTTTGGGTAGGAGGTGAAAAGAAATTTCCAATCTGAATGGTTTAAAACTTCCCCTGGCTGGAGTATTGTGTTTCTTAATTGTAAGATGCTGCATTTTGTTTCGCATGCCGTTTCTTTTCGACTGAGCGTAGTCGTTCATCTCTAGCAACGAAGAGCGGATATAACAACCGGAAAAAAGCACTTTCCGCCAACGCAGGTATAAAAAACATGTAAATGTTGAATCACATAAGAAAAGTTGTGCTGCATGGGAAGAATACTGACGCGTGAAAATAAGAGATCCACAAACATCAGTTGGGACCTTGATAAGCGAAGCATACGCAATTAAGGTTCGAGAAATTCGTATGTATGTTGGACAAATAATAGAAATCCTCACGTTTACTGCTGTACAGGGTATCACTCAGAGAGGCAACGATGAAACCCAAGATAGTGAAAACCGCGGAAATTTCTTAGAGTTACTACGGCTAATATCTAAAAATAAATCCCAATGTAGAAAACAAACTAAAATAAGGGCCAAGAAATACTAAGTATACTCATCCATCAATTCAGAATGAAATCTGAAATGTCCTTGCTAGTGCTACTCTTAAAATTGTGAGCAAACAAATAAACAGCACTATTAATTTTTCTATTATGGTAGACGAAACTAAAGATGTAATTAAAATTAAACAGTTATCTGTCGTCGTTTGTTTTTATCTAAATGACAAAGTTCATGAATGCTTTATACGTTTTAGACCAGCTAACTTGTTGGATGTCACTTCACTTCTAACTTACATAAAAAGAAACACTGAGTAAGTGTATAAAAATGAAAACTGTATTGCACAAACTTATGATGGTGCCAGTGCAATGAAAGGATCAGTTAGTGGTGTACAAACTCTATCTAGAAAAGATGTATCTCAAGCAATTTATACTCATTGCGTAGATCATAGACTTAATCTCGTTATTGTTGATGTTTGTAAAAATGTTGAAAGTGCCAACAGCTTTTTCTCATTACTACAAAAGTTGTATGTTTTTATGTCAGGATCAGCCACGCATTTCCTTTTTATTAATATTCAGCATGAAATGAGAAAATATGTTATAGAATTGAAAGCTCTGAGTGAGATGAGATGGATTTGCCAAGCAGCAGCCTGCGAAGCTACGAAGAAAACATTGCCTCCCATTATCGTCATGCTTCACAGACTAGCGGAAGATAGAGGAAGAGGAGATTGATCACAAGAGGCTTATGGGTTACTTAATTCAATTAACATGGAATTTTTACTTCATTTGTGCGTATTTAGTGGCGTGTTAAAAGGTTCAAAAATTGTGTGTGATATTCTGAAGAGTAAAGATTGTGATATTCGTAGTGCGTACACTTTGATTGAAAGCACTAACTTATTGATTGCCTTAAGATTCTACAAAACTGTAGGGAGGATTTTAGAAAAATATGTCTAGAAGTTTGTTTACTGAGAGAAGAAAGTGGAATTCAAGACAGCAGGCATGGAAGGTCACGCCATCTTCCTGAACACTTGGAAAAATTAGTTTATGTACAGCATTGTCATAAAGTGAAACTTGAGTCAGAAGATGATTACTATGCGCATGGTTTTCTGCCAATTCTTGATAAAATTGTAAGTGAATTGGAACGCAAGTTTTCTGAACATAGCTCAGTCATTAAAGGCCAGAAGTGTCCGCAACCCAGATCTAAGATGTGATGAACAAAGTGTGGAAGTCGTAGTGAAACTAATCCCTAAAACATTAAAATTGAATGTTATGAGATTGAACATGATGTCACTATAAACATTTTAAAATTTGTTAATTTTCTTCAGGAGTATAAATTGGCATTTCACAAAATTCACAAACTTTCCATAATTTTTATCGTAACACCAGAATCTATTGTGGGATGTGAGCGTGCATTTTCATATTTACGTCGCATTAAAACTTACTGTACTTGCGGAACAGAACGGGCCATGAAAGTCTCAGTGATTTCGCAGTCCTTGCTGTAGAGCAGAATATCGTAAAGGCACTGGACATTGAGGATCTATTCGACAAATTTGACGCTGCCCATCGTAATCGACGTATAGCTTTATATTATGAAACTCAACACACATTACCAGGTAAGCAGCAGCAGCAGGAGTACATAATAGCAAACATATTGGACTTTTTATGTATCACATTTTTACTGTTCGCATCCCATATTTACAGCTCGCATCCCATCTGCACCCTCTTGCTCTGATCCTGGCGACGTCACTGATATGATTCAGACTCTAAATAACCTAAGATGTTGATGAATCATCGTAAAATAACCTCTAAAAAACAACAGCAACCTTGTTTCACTCTCTTGATCAGTATTTTTGGAACACATGCTACCACTTATTGCCAAGGGAAACTGTGACCTTAATTTAATTAAATTATGTAGAAAGCTTGCTAGCACATTGATTTGAGTTCTGCTGATGTTATTGACGTGTACATTATGATACACATTAGTTCATAATTGTATTCCAGAGTGATGTTTGAAAGCTTAAATCGGTTTGGAAATGATTAAATGTGTGCTAACATCAGAAAATTGCCAAGCAGGGTAAATGTAATTCTGAAATAAGGTACAGTTTAATAACATTATAAATGCAGATATTTATAAATATGTGTATCCGAATTTTTAAAATAAAATCCTTTATTATACAAGAAATACCTATTTACTTACGTATACTATAATGTTGTATTGTATGTATTTCTATTACAGGAGATGATATTTCATTGATATTCTTAACCGAAATGACTTTGTGAATTTTGAGAGGAAGAAGCTTGCAATGTTAAATTTGAGATGAATCACAATATTGTCACGACCTTTCTGAAAACCAAATCAAATGTACACAGTATGATGGGCATCAGTGGGATTGGATATTACTATGTGTCATTCTATTGATGTGTTGTATAATCCTACTTCTGAGTAACAAAATATTATATTCGAAAAGACATTAGCAGGCATTTTCTATAATATCAATAATTTGTTTTTACACACCGTGTTAATTATTTTTGAGTAATACCTGTCATTGCGAGTGTCCTTGTTTCTATTTTGTCTTTAATTTTCTTCTCTGCTTTGTTGAAAGTTAGTCAATGCCTGCCACTTTGAACCAGATTTGTGGCTGTTTCACTTGAAGTCATCTTTAAAATACCTAATAAAATAACTCATCATGTCTTTTTGTTCTGTAGGAAGGGAATTTATCGCATCTGGATGTGACAGACATAAAGACAGAATGCATGGACCAGAGTTACGATATCAAATCAAAGATAAAGGTTGAAGACACCACACCAGTGCCTATTAGCTTTCCTGTCGTGAAAACTGAAGTTGTTGTAAGTGGTTGACTGTCAATATCCATGAACTGTGTGTATTTCAAACTACAGTATAAAGGAAATTAACATTTCCATATGAAATCCATGTATAAAAAATTAAAAAAGCGTAATTTCCTGTAGCTGGTCATGTGTAATAAAGTAGTTGGCCTTGTAGAAAAGAAAACTATATACTGATTACTGCGACGTAGAATTCTGTTTTATATGGCATTAATCTTAAAAAAAAAAAAAAAATTATTATACTACGAAGGAAAAAATGCAGATTCACAGTCATTAATGTAATACAGACCCACTGCCCGACTGCGGTTCTCGGTATGAAACTTAGCTGAGCCATGGATTTCATGTGAGAAATTTCCTGTGTACAAATAACTCTTTGTTTTGAATTATAATTTCTAGGCATGTTCAGACCGAATGTTTTCAATAATGGGAAATGTTTGTTTTGAATTATAATTTCTAGGCATATTCAGACCGAATGTTTTGAATAATGAGAAATGTTCAGACTGATAATCGTAATAGGCGTGTTGTAAATGTAGTTAAAGCAGAAATACAATGTAAAGTCAACTTTCAATCAATGAAATTTTCTCAATGTTATGACTCTGTGCTGTCTAAAGTGTTGTTTATTGAAACTGCAAAATCAAATATGCATTTAATTTTCAATGATAAGAAAGAGAAACAGTTAGTTACCAGTTGGAGATATTTATATGCATATATTGCTATGAGAAAAGTGTAATTTATTTTGTGAATGATCATTATTACACATGAAGCTTTTCTGATTATGACACTAAGTTGCTTTTGGTTCGTCAATTTAAATAGAATGCAAGTAATATTAAATAGCATATGGTGGGTACAATCTGAAATGTGTTCGAGAATGTCAAAACCAGTCCCTTCTATTGTTTTACAAGCTTCCTTAGGTTCCATACCTCAGTTAATTTCGGTTCATGAATCGTCTGAATCCTCATCAACAATCTGTATTACGAATTAATTTGCAAGTGTGGTGGTAAAACTTTTATTATCTGCCATCTTACGTCATAAGAAGAAAACGTGTTTGAGAACCTGCTTCTTGAGTTAATGAAAGTCTGAAATTCATTAATTTATTCAGTATAATTGAATACATTGTGTAAACTTTTCACTTTTTATTTACTTCACATAATCTTGCACATTCTGCTTATATATTTTGTAGGCCATTTGTATATGACATGCACATATTTTCAAGGTTGAAACTTGATTCCAATGTCTCACAATACAACCAAATAACATGAATTTAAGGAAGGATATATGAAGGACGTAAATCAGTGCACTTCGAAGGAACCAATTTCGTATTTTGTGTAAAAGTCTTTACGACTTTACGGAAAAGCTAGATTTGATTCACTAGATTGGCAAAGTAAGGTGTGTCTGATATGGGAAAGAAATGACCCATATCTTCAATTAAAGAGCTCTCTTCATTATTCACTACATTTCCAGGAAGATTCGTTGGATGTGGCCAGAGTTCAGCAGGAAGAGAAAGTGACATTACCTTCAGAAGAGGATGAAGTGTTGACTGAGAGGTGAGTGTGCTGTGCTGGTTTTGCTTCTTCCATTCTTTCAGAACTTGATTTTGTGACGACGTAGGAAATCAATTTTATCATTTATGATACTATTTATGTCTACTTTGTACCATAAAGTGTGTGAAATTTATTTTTAGCCATATCATCTAATATTTTAATAATTCTGCTGTAGCTTTTTTATTTTTACTGTTACAGCCATTACTAATTAGTTTAATTTATTATTTATTTCTTCTTCTGTAAATTAATCTTTGGAATGTGGAGAATTTATATTGTCTAGCAAAATTTGAGAAGTTGTGTTTTGATAGAGTAATAAAGTGTTATGAAATGGATGTGTTATGGACACTATAGTTCTGGGCAAGACATTCACTATGTGAACTTTGAAAATCACTGTCGCTGTCCCACTATCTTTACCTTCTGCTTTATCACAAATACAAATTAAAGGATACGTCTAATGAGAGATGTGGTAGCTCATGGAAGGCTGGAACTGGTACCAGATCCGAGTGTGTCACAGATCTCATAGCTGAAGCTAGATCAGGTTGTAACCTCTTACCATGATTATTTGGATTGACTCTTTCGATAGTACCAATAAGGAAATAAATCTAGGTACTTCTTTTTCCATTTCTCTACTGGTTCAATTGCTGCATGAAAGTTTAGCATACCCTATGACCAGACCATGGCTGATCTTGATTTCTACACTCGACACCAAAATTACATGAATCGCTGCTTTCAGAAACTCAGAAGTAGGTATCCCATGAAAGTTTAGTTTCTAATCCCAACACAGACAGCTAATTAAGTCGGGATGATTCAAGTACGACCGTTGTGAGTTGGCTATGATTTGCGAAGCTCTATATCCAAAAATGAAATACATGAGTGAGAATATAATTCTACAGACCCCCTATACCCCCACTTCTGGTTGAGTGTTGGGGAAGGCTGTATGGCCTTAACTCTGCCAGATGAAATAAACCATTATTATTATCATTATTATTATTATTATTATTATTATTATTATTATTACTACTGTTGTTCCTATTATTGTTATTGTTATTATTGCTATTATTGTTATTGTTATATTATTATTACTATTATTGATATTGTTGTTATCGTTATCATCATTTTATAATACGTTAATAATTATGATATAATTAAAATGTAACATTTCAGAGACCAATGTTTCGGATGCAAAATTATATTAGAAGGCATTTAAACTATTAGAATATTTATTAACTTGTACACACATAAAAACACAAACTAGCAAACAGAAGAAAAAACTCAGAAAATAACTTTTTATAAATATGATATTCAAAATTATGTAGTCTACTTAAACTTTGATAAAAATGTGAGATTATTGGGGATAATATATCAAATCAGAATTTAAAGAAATTGTTGTTGCATAACATTAATAAGTGAATTCAGCAATATCTAAGAAATAGTGTGGTATGGTCTATCCAATGTCCTTTTTTTTTTAATCAGCACTCCACACAACACCAAAATAAATCCAGAAACTCAGACATCAACACAAAATATATTCGCCTGTATAATTACCTGATATGTGTATCTAATGTAATGATTAATATATTTCGATTTCACCAAATCGATTATAGTGCAGACCAATGAATTTTGATACTCCTTTCAGCTTTGTGGATCATGATGAGAAGAGAGTGATACGAGAACGCACTGACCTTGATCGTGAAGAAAACAATTTGATAGAGTGTGGTAACAACATACCAGACTGTTCAAACGGTAGCGATGTAAGCCATAATTATATCAAGTGTAGTATGTGCAACGAGGTTTTTATTTCAGAGCAATGTCTGAAACTTCATTTTCAAATACACACAAAAATGAAACCATTAAGATGCGATGTTTGTGGAGAGAGTTTCTCATCATCGTCAAATTTAAACACACACGCTTGCGTACACGGACGCGAAAAGCCCTTCAAATGCGATGTATGTGGAAAGTGTTTCTTAGAAAATGGGGGTCTACGCAGACATGTACGCATTCACACAGGCCAAAAACGATTCAAATGTGAGGTGTGTGGAAAGCGTTTCTCAGAATCGGGAGATCTAAACAAACATGTACGTATTCACACAGGCCAAAAACCGTTCAAATGTGAGGAGTGTGGAAAGTGTTTCTCAGTATCGACACATTTAAGTGCACACACTCGCACACATACTGGCGAAAAGCCATTCAAATGCGATATATGTGGAAAGTGTTTCTTACAATGTGGGGGCTTAAGCAGACATGTACGCATTCACACAGGCCAAAAGCAGTTCAAATGCGAGATGTGTGGAAAGTGTTTCTCAGAATCGTGGGATCTAAGGAAACATATACGCATTCACACAGGTCAGAAACCTTTCAAATGCAAGGTATGTGGTAAGTGTTTCTCAGAATCGTCAAATTTAAGCACGCACTCTCGCACGCATACTGGCGAAAGGCCATTTAAATGCCAAACATGTGGAAAGTGTTTCTTGCGCTGGGGGGGTTTAAAAAGACATGTACTCATTCACACAGGCCAAAAACCATTCAAATGCGAGGTGTGTGGAAAGTGTTTCTCACAATCGGGGGGTCTAAACAAACATATACGCATTCACAGAAGCAAAAAACAATTCGAATGTGAGGAAAGTGTGGAAAGTCTTCTTGAGTATCGCCAAATTTAAGAACTCACACGCGCACACATACTGGGTAAAGGCCATTCAAATGCGATATATATAGAAAGTGGTTCTTACGCTGAGGGGAGGGGCTCTACAGAAACGTACGCATTCACACAGGCCAAAAATATTCAAATGCGAGATGTGTGGAAAGTATGTTTCTCAGCATGACGGGATCTAAGCAATCATGCACTCATTCACACAGCCCAAAAACCATTCAAATGCAAGGAATGTGGAAAGTGTTACTCAGTATGGGTGGCTTTCAACAAAAACATTGAGAGACATATTCGAAAGAGCATTTTAATGTCATGAGTGTGGAAAGTTTGGCAGACCTAGAGAGACATGTAATCATGCGCACAGCCTGAAAGATTAAAAAAATTATTTGTGTGTAAACTTTTTCGTAAGGGAGACATGTGTCACACTCCTCTGTTTACACACAGGCCAGAGGACATTTGAATACGATATCTGGGTAAAGAGTTACCCAAGATCGGAAAGTCTAAAAAGACACAAATTCCTTCACACAGCGTTTCAACCTTGTGATATCTGTGGAATATGTAAGGATAAGCTCCAAAGTCATATCTGTTAACACGTAAATTGGTTTTAGTATAGTATTGTTTAAATTTCTGCAGGAAAATTAGGAGATTTAATACGTAAATAAACAAAGGATTTTAATGTAACTACTGGTTGATCGCGACTTCTTACTGAAGAACTGCACCATCCACAATATTTGGAGTTATGTTTGCATTGCGTAAAGTAAGTATTTTTGCGTTTCAAGTGTGTTTTTTTGGGGGTAAGTTCTTCTCGTATTCGACTAGCCTCGGAAATCATAAACGCCTATATAGAGGCGACTTCCCTTTCAAATGTGATGTATGAGGTTTTATCCGTATTCGAGGAGCCTGAGAAACCGTGAACGCTGGCACACTGGCCAGAAACCTTTCAAATGTGGTGATTGTGGTGTTTATTGGATTCGAGGAGCCTAAAAAATCATGAACGCCAAAACACAGGCGACTTATATTTCAGATGTGATGTTTGTGGTAAGTGTGTGTCGGATTCGATGAGCCTAAGAAACCATGAACGACATACAGGCGTGAAGTCTATCAAGTGTGATGTTTTTAAGTGTCTCGGGTTGAAATCTTTCAAGTGTGATGTTTTTAAGTGTTTATCGGATTGAAGTAGCCTACGTAAACATGAACGTCGGCACACAGTAGAGAAACCTTTCAAATATGTCTAAAATTCCATGAACTCCGTTAAAGAGGCGGGAAACCTTTCTAATGCCGTGTTCGTTTTGAGTGACTCTCTGAGCCGAATACTCTGAAAAGCCATAATCTCTTGCACACAGGCGAGACACCTTCTAAATCTGTTTCGCTGGTAGGTATAACTTAAGTACTCGTGTGCTGAATCGTATGAGCAAGAAATCTTTCTCATGAGGTTTTTGTGGTAAATGTTCTAGCGGTCGTGTAGCTTAAAAACCCATCAACGGTTATACGCCAGGAGGCTTTCAATTCTGATATATGTGATACATGTTTGTTTTTAAAGACGTATTTTAAAAATGTATTCAGAAATACTGACGAAAAAATTGGTAATGCGACAAATATGGGATGTGATGTGTTTTTCTCACTCTTGTAACCTAAAACTTCGCAGGCAACGATAAATTTGCCTAGAACATGAAAGTTGATTCACTCTTGCCATCATAAATCTATTTTTTCGTAGTATTGCGGCACTGAGGCGGTAAAATGATTTCTTCATCGTGTCTAATTCTGAAATTCAGCAGACTGACTTTCAGTATTTTGTTATGTGTATCTGACCAGACAACCACGTGATTTGAATTCTTAAATATTCTATATAATAAATTTTGTATTTGGGTAATCTGTATTTGCGTTACCTGGCTTGTACTCATAAGAGATCGCCATTGGTGATTTATGCATAAGTAACATCTGAATACATAGTATCGACTTCACATATCATTATTGGCATACTTATCGATATGCGCTCTCTTTTCCATTCTTGGTTTATCGTGAGCATTTTTGTAGTCATACAATGTACCTTGTAAGACTTTTATTAACTCAGATAAGACTGAATTATTTTTTGTTAAAAAAATACGATTTTTTGTATGAATTATTTAATTTTAATTTGTATAAGATAGCAAAGCTGTTTTCAAATTTTTTATGTTTATAGTATCCGAGATTTTCAGTGTCCTATATATAGGACGTCAGTCATATCCCCATGCAAAAACATGATATCTGTGGTGTTTGGGTAATGGAGTATGTCATTTTTTGTCCAGGTGGAATTTTGTTCTCCAGATGAACACACAAGTTAAATTATACAAGTGGGTGTGCAAAAATGAGAGAATACAAGCAGTCGATGTGTTTTATGTTTTTAGAAAATTATTTGTAATAAGGGTTCCAAGTTTAATTTTCATTTATCTCCGAACTCATTTTTATGACTTATCTCCCTTTACCCAAACACTACAGATATGACATAAGTCGTTTTAGCACTAATATATATAAATTGTTTAGCTTAATATATCAAATTAACACAAAATTATAAAATCACCCACACACAATAAGATTATTGTTATTTTCGAGAATGTTTATGGTGTGTGATACGTGATAAAACATTTTACATGTACACCAACATCACACTTCATACATATTATTATTGTCTTTGTGTGACACTGTCTGCATCGACTTTGTTTTTCTTGAGATACCACAATGATTACTTCCTACAAACCTTGAATCTTTTTGTTCAGTCTTAGATCAGATGGTCTACCGCAGTGGTCGTCAGCATTCGCTGAAATGGGTAAAAGGTAAATGCAGCAGGAATAGGTATACTTATATGTTACAGTGCTGTTTTCTTCATTTTCTTTGATTCCTGCAAAGAACACTTTGATGTACGCATTTCTCTAGTTGTTTCAGTATACCCTATATGTCCCTTCTACGTAACTCTGAAAGTGGTGGTATTGAAGTGAAAAGGTTATCAGGAATAAATGATAGAATAATGCACCCAGGTTTGTCACTATGTCCGAATATTGAAGAATCACACTAGCATCCAATCCCAGATTCTTATTCTCTCCTGAGACACTAGTTGCAGTTCCTTGGTATGGATCTAGCCACAATGTGTGTCAATATTTAGTAGCCCCTGTCCATATTTTATATCCATACTATTTTATAGGCCTTCCCCAGATGAATTGTTTGCATTCATGTTTCCCGAAATAAGGTACCATTGCTTCATTTACAGAATGATTTTCCTCATGGGGAGCATATTCCTGAAGGTGTTTGTTCAGATGATCAAATGAGAGCCGTACCTTAGTAAATTTATCAGCTGCATCAATTTCATCATTATTGCATGCGTGAAAATTAGCTATTATAAAATATGAATCTATCGCCTGACACTGCATTCGCAACTAGTGGGTTATGGGCAGGGGCGCACCCATGAATTTCTCTTGGGGGGGGGGGGTCCAATAAAAGAACGTCAAGTTACAAAAATGCACGCACGCACACACATACACACAAACTTCCCTCTTTCAATTTCTTTTTACAAAACAAAATCCAGTCTTCTTGGCTTTATCTTTAGTGCAGTAACAACATCTTGTGGAGAAACTGTGATATCACGATGGATGTTTAGCAAAGCAAGACCATTTAGACGATCATTTCCCATGGTGTTTCTCAGGTATGACTTTAATCTCTTAAGAGTCGAAAACGACCTTTCACTTGTACTTGTGGACTCTGGCAATGTTAATAGAATCTTCAACAGCTCTTTCACATGAGGATAGAAATTATATTCACATGCAATATACATTTCCCACACTGACTTGTACTGTTTTCCTTTACAAAATGTGTTCCAGAGTTCAAATTCACATACCAATTCCTCATCTTGGACACAAAAATTAGTATCTACTTGAGAATAAAACTTGGCCAGAACTATAAAATCACTAGCAACCCCATCTTCCTTGATCAGATACAAAAATTTTGTGAAAATGTTGTTATGTTTAGCAAATCTTGTTTTTATCTGAGACTGCTTATTAGATAGGAATGGCAAAAATACAGTCCTCCTGTAATATTCCTCAGCATTATCAGCAGGAACATTGTTGCGGAATTGTGAACGTTGTCCAGATGCACATCGAGGGATTCTAATTTCCTCTCCAAGTGACGTCAGCTGAGCAGAAACCGTCGAGAATATAGATTTAAACTGGTTTTCTGCTGCATCACTAACCTGTTGTAACACTTCTAAAACATTTTCTACATGTTTAAGTGCTTTTTCCAAATTCATATCTGTCTTCTGAAGGTATTCACTTAAGGTTTTTGTTACACAGAAGAGCTTGTTGATTACGTGAAGGGAAATTAGGAATGCAGGCTTGGTCACTGAAGAATGCCGCATATCAGCTTTGGAAGATACATCCTTGTCAGTCCACAAGAAATGGTTTTCAATGCAGGGAGGACAGCATCCATCAGTTCCATTAATACCATCACAGAGTCATGTCTTTCTATCCATCTAGTAGCACACATTTGGACGAGTTTGCTTCTTTTATTTTCAGGACAAAGCTCTTTTATACTGTTTATTAATACATCTTGCCTTTTGGGAGTGTTGAAAAATTCACACACTTTACCTACAATGCCAATGCAATTCCTGATTTCTGGAACACAACATGCATCTGATATGGCGAGGTTCAAACTGTGAGAAGCACAATGGACATATAAAGCGGCAAGGCATTCTTTAAGAATAAAGGCCTGGGCACCTTGAAACTGTCCACTCATTGCACTTGCACCATCATATCCTTGCCCTCTCATATATTTCAAATCAATATTAAATCGAGTGAGGCTCTCAAGAATTGTTCTAGCCAAATTTATTCCAGTTGTCTCAGAAACTGGAATAAACTGTAGGAATTCTTCTCTGATGCTATCATTTTCAAGGAAACGTACTGACAGAGAAAACTGTTCAGTCCCACTGACATCCACACTTTCATCAGCTAAGATAGCAAAACATCTTGCCTCATTCACTCTCACTACTATTTGGCTACGAATAATATAGTTACAGGCTGATATAATTTCATTTTGTGTTTTCCAGCTTATGTAACTTGCATTTTTTTCCACAGACTAATAGATGGCTCTTTAAGTTATCATCTCCTGCATCAACACGCTCCCATAACAAAGCTCTAAAATTTCACTCATGATGATTTGGTGGATTTTCAAAATCAAAGGGACCGAAGTCCTTATGCCCACGTAATGGTATGCCTTGGCGGCCACAAAATATAACGGTTTTAATTATCGGGAGTATCCTTTGAACATTTACATTGCCTTGCTCTCTTCGTGCTTATTCAATCTGCAAAGAAACTGGCAATTCGTTACCTTGTTCGATAGATTTTAATTTAGTGTAAGTATCCACAGAATTCAGGTGATACTGTAACTTTTCATGCCTGTTAAATGTTTCACATGCATGTTTTCAATTGTCAAATGGCTGATTCACTAACCTTCCTGTTGGTGTAGCTTTGTGCATTCCAACCTCTTGAGGTGCAAACAAAACACAGTATTTACAAAATGCACCGTTTTGTTTGTCTGAATAAGCTAACCACTTCCATCGTTGGAGCCATCTCTTTTGGAAACTGAGGTTTTTTTCTTTCTTTCCAACTGGTTTTACTGGGAACTTGAAATTCTCATTCGGCACCCAAATGGAATTTAGTGTCTCAAATTTCTCCCTTGATGAAAGTGCTCTGTTAACAAAAGAACTTATATCTTTACCACTAGAGTCCACATTCAGGAATACCGATGTTGGGGTTGATGATGACGATGCAGACGGTTCAAGAATACCTATATTGGCATCATGTTGTAGGTTAGGTACAGTCTCAATATTGCACTTAGCCACCTTTGATGGAACCGAGCTGAAAAAACTGGTAATTTTATGTTTTTGCATTGTGGGCACTTGTGCTAATACTATTAAGTTAATATATCACATAACAGTTTTCACAACTTCACATTAATAATTCTTCAAGACACAAATACTTGGAAAAACAAACACAGACCAGTCAAATACCGCCAATACTTATTATAATCAATGATAGATACTTTGGCAACACTGAACTCAATCTGCTAAGCAGTGATGACAACGTGATGGTTGAAACACAGCGAGTACAGAATTGTGCATTCTTTGTTGGCTGATGGCACTCGGCTACGTTTTCAGCAGCAGAGCGCTCTAGCTACCAACGATTATAGTAGGATGCCATTAGATGGACTTGGCTAGCAGAAAAAATCAGAAGTGTTACGTACTGTAAATGGACGTGAATCATTTCGGTGAAATTAGAGTAAACGGAATTATATGCTATCAACGCTTAAAAATTCAGTAAAAATGTTACAACTTTGGGGGGGGGGGGTCCGGACCCGATGGACCCCCCCCCCCCCGTGGGTGCGCCCTTGGTGACTGTTTTCCCAATACATTTGGCGCCTAAGTAGATCTACTTATCCATTAAGTAGCAGTATTGAGATAAATATTTTCATTTCACTATTGGTAACATCACCAATGAAATTTTTCTGTGCTGCATATTGGTTAGTAAATTTAACCAGCATATCAATATCATCATCAAATAAGTGTGATGGAGAAAAGTTTGTTGAGGCCCAAGTTTAGTGGGGAAAATATAGTATTTCTCTGCTGTATGTCAACTTCTTCCCAATTGAAATTTATTATTCTTTCTCTTCATCTGTATATCGGTTGCTGAAGCATTAGTATTTCTACTGCCATTCTCACCATCGCCTTTACTATGTTCATCACCATTATGACTTTCGTCATAATCATCAATTCCCTCTCCTTGTGCGTTGAGGGTTACTTTCGTCTCAGCTTGCAACT
Organism: Periplaneta americana; assembly: GCF_040183065.1. Taxonomy (NCBI): domain Eukaryota; kingdom Metazoa; phylum Arthropoda; class Insecta; order Blattodea; family Blattidae; genus Periplaneta; species Periplaneta americana. Next base: position 151,136,651 of record NC_091132.1, on the reverse strand, counting down.
GACTACCAGTCATATTGTCAATTGTAGGGTTATTTTCATAATCAGAATCCTCATCAGTTACGTTACCGCACACATTTTTTGGTGATGAAATGGTAATGGAAATGTTATTGAACTTAGGTATACCGGTAGCAACTTGGTCGTCCTGAATCATTTGTAAGGCTTCATTTAGTGAAAACCCCCTATATTAACATGAGTACCAGTCTCACGAAATGTCCCCTACATGTAATACGCCTAACTTTACCATGATATGGCATAACACAAAATCAAAAATTGAATCTAATTATGAATTATTATATATGAAGTACATCATACGAGTATGCCCATCAATATCAAAAGCATTATACCTATAGCATGTGATATATACCTTCTTCGAGAACAACATGTTCTGCTCCACAGCCATGACTCACACAAATATGTTAACAACAATGACTATGACAGACTGAACATAAGAAAAAAAATTGGAGGCAATTTATAACACATAATATGGATTATGGTATCATGATTGCCAACTATGAAAATCTTGCACAACAAAGTGAAAAAAAATCAAACGTCCGGTGTCCTATATATAGGACGTCAGTCTTATCTGGGTTTAAACTGGCCATGATTTTACATATTCGTCATGTTATCTCTTATTTGTAATCATTCATGACCATTGAAGACATGAAATATCAGACAGGGAAAAATGAGGTTTTCTGCTACAAAACTAACCTTCAGTAAATCGGTCCAAATGAAACATTAAGTACTGAACATTAAAATATTTAACAATTCACTAAAATGCGAGCTGCTCACCAACCAAATTTTCTTAACATTTAATGAAGAGTAAGTAATGGCTCATTACGGATCAATAGGTGCGATCTATGATTTTTTCGTAATTGTGTCAGAATATTTTTTTACGAAATCAGAGTCTACTATATCGCAAATCGTGTACAGTGTTAGAAAAAAGGCGTGTTGTGTCTGGTAGTGGAAATGTTGAAATTTTCACCACAATTTAAATGAGTACGTTTATATGTGTGGCTAATTATCTCTGGGTCCCGATTTCTATTCTCGGTCAGAACGTTTAGCTATATGTGCTTTGTCGCGTCTGTTACGTCGCGGCTCTCCTGTGGAGCAGTCAGTAGCGAGCTGGCTAAATATCTCTGGGTCCCGATTTCTATTATCGGTGAGAACTTTTTTTTTCTTCACGTAACTAACAGTATATATACAGTATATATACAGTATATATGTTACTTTTCTTCATTTTTTATTTTTTGTAGTGGAAAGAATTATTTCGCAACTCTAGCTCCACTAGGAGAATTTAAGAACTCTTAGGAGATCAATTTCCTTCCCGAAATAAAACAAAGATAAACAAGTTAAACAAATATATAAAAATACACATGTGGTTCTAATACTTTGTCCACATGCCATTGGCGTCTATCACTGCTTGGCATCTTCGCGCATTGAGTCCACCAGGGGTCCGTTTCACAATCCTTACAAATTACAAATTAACAATTTACAAATAACAAATAAAAGATTACAAATGCTTGTAAATTGTGTTTCACAATGCTATTTTATTAGTTTGTAAAGTCTGACGAACTTTACAAAATCAGCTAAAGAAATTTACAAATACGCATTACTTGGTTACACAACATCGCCAACGACAGTATATAAAAATCGCTAAGGAGAAGAGCTGAAGTCGCTGTAGTTTTACTACAATCGATACATATGTTTATATTTTGTACTAAAATAGATTATTCTAAGCTTGCTGATTCATATTTCACCAACAGAAAATATAAAGTATTGTTAAAAAAATTAAAAGTATGTAAATTTTTATATATTGGCGACAATGGAATTTCATGTGATGTGATTGGTCGAGTATACCAATACGTCTATTACTTATATGACCAAAGTTAGCACAACATTCAGTCAAATAAGTAAATAACAGATTTGGTCCACGTACAAATATGCAATTGATAAAATAATTACGATGTCTAAACACAAAATCAGGTTAATTTTTTGTGTTGATCCATCAGTATTTATTAATGTTGCATCCCTAACCTCACAAACATTAGTGATCCCATCAGCAGCATAAAAATTCTGTGCTTTAGTAAATAACATTTTGGTGATCAAAACCCTGCCCCGAATTTAACTCTTTTAACAACATCAACTACCCTGTGGACACTTTTGCACACTGATATATTAGAAATTCCCTGCTTATCTGCTAACCCACGGAACTGACAGTATGCATCCAATACAAAACAATACAGTTCTCGCTTTGAGGTTAGGGCATCACTTTTCTGTTTTGTATGTTTGATATGATGTCCCATATCTTGTAGGAAAGATTCCTGCGAAACGGGACTCGAAACAACTTCAGAATACCGCGTAAGTAGTGTCGCTATTGCATTATTGAATTATTTATTTTTGGTGCAGGGAACTTCTTTATTAAGTGAGAGTATTTATTAAATACAATCTTCGTATATAAATACTTACGCGGTATTCTGAAGTATAGCGCGGGACTCATTCGAAACCTTGAATTAAATTTATACAATGATACGAACGTGTTATTAATTCTTTCCCGGAGAATTTTGCGTATACGTCTTCGTTTGATTAGGCCAAAATTCAATATCTTCGTCTGAGTCCTTAGAACTCCTTAATAACATCAAAACTGCTTTAGTTTAATTCTTAATATTATCCAGTTACTCAAAAATTAATGTAATAAGTATTTCTTTATTGTATTTATTCATAATTTGTTGCAGTATCAAACTTTACACATCTCCGAGGTATTGTAGAAAATGTGCTAATTTTACAAGTAAAATTTACACGTTTGTAAAATTACTCTTCTGCCCGTGTGCACCATTCTCGATCAAAATTTGACCAAAGTTAAGTCGGCACTTGACCGTCTTCAACGCCAATTTGCGGAGTATCAATCTCGATCAAAGTTAAACAAGCGAGTTGATGATCAAATTTGATCACGGGTGTGGGACTGATTATCTTGAATTGAACATGGTCAAGTCGAGAAAACCAAAATGGCGGCACGATTTGACGTACTTGATGGAATCGAAGATGAAATGATGTATCTTGAACACGCAAATCACTGCGGAAATAATAGAATTGGTGTTATTGTAGAAAGAGGAGATCCTTTCGAAGATCTGGGAGACAGAAAATTTGAAGAGAGATTTCGACTGAGTAAAGAAACAGTGTGGTGGTTAGTGGACCAAATGAACGATAGGTTAGAGTTCCCTACCAACAGAAATAATCCCGTTTCTCCTATGAACAGAGTTTTGGCAACTTTACGATCGTATGCCACAGATGTTTTAATATTGTTATCGGGGACACTGCTAATATACATCGAACAACAGTGCAGCGTATCACCAGTGAAGTGTCCGAAATCATTGCATCGTTCTTTCCACGCTTCATTGTTTTTCCAGCAAGGGCCGATTTACAAAATGTAATGGATGGATTTCATCAAATAGATGGATTTCCGGGTGTGATAGGAACAATAGATTGTACACATATTAGAATTCAATCTCCTGGGGGAGACAACGCAGAACACTTCCGTAACAGGAAAGGTTATTTCTCTTTGAATTGTCAGACAATCAGTGATCACAATCTATTGATAAGGGATATTGTGGCAAGATGGGTAGGATCTGTGCATGATAGCACCATATTTCGTAACTGTGCTCGTAGAGCACAATTTGAAAATGGTGAAATACCGCATGGGTATTTATTAGGAGATGGAGGTTATGCCTGCAAACCATATTTATTAACTCCACTGTTAAATCCACTAACTCCAGCCGAACAGCGATATAATAGAGCACACATCAAAACAAGGAACACTGTAGAAAGGCAGTATGGTATATGGAAAAGAAGGTTTCCAATATTGTCAGTGGGTTTGAGATGTGGTCTGCAGAAAGCCATGACTGTAATAACAGCTACTGCAGTACTGCATAACATTGCCAGAAGCACCAGCAATGAAGAACCGCCTGAAGATCCACAGATGGTGCGACTACTAGAGGAGTTACGAGGTTTAAGAGGCCCTGACATTGATGATGATGAACCTGTTCCCCAAGGAGAGTTGATGCAGCGCAATGATGCTGTGCCTGGGAGAGCATTTCGTCAAGCTATAATTAACCAACATTTTCAATAAGGTAAGTCAGTCAGTAGCATCAGTGTAATAACATTGAACATTAATTTTTGCTTTTAATTATGAACATTAATTTTAACTTTATATTTAGCAATTTCTGAAACACTTATTTTTTAGACAAAGCGCTAGAGTCATTCTGTGTCAGTGCAACTAAAACATGTCACCCACTGATAGCGATTGTTATGATATTTGGTCATGAGTTTTATGTGTACCAGTACAGAAATCTGGCAGAATTTAGATTATTCCGTTGTTGCATGAGTGAGTTACAGCCCGTTGAAGTTCATGTGTTCTCACTCAGTAACTGATATTGATGAGTGCAGAGTGGAACAAATGTAGATATAAAAAGTAAAGAATGAACGCCAGAGCCTTGATTCTTCCTTTATTTTATTCAATATACATTGGAGAATTTCACAATATGGCTTCTTGGTATCAGTATACTGGTAATTTAGTTACCTAAGTGTCAAATTACTTCAAAAATTTAGATATGTATAATATTATAAAGAACAATTTGCTGTATATTCAGAATTGTAGATTTTTTTAAGTGTGCACCAGTCTTTACCAGGGAAGAAAATTGTTTTTTTAGAAATGAGAGGTTCTCGAGAAAAAAAAATACTTTGATAAAATCTAGAAATTAAGCCACATAAAGCATATGTAAAATTATAATTTTCAAACTCTGCTTTGCATTATATTTCTGAAAAGTTTGGGTAATTCACTTAGGCTATATATGGAATATTGATATAGGCCTACGAGTATTTTAGATAGTGTAAACTTGCTGTTGGCTTATTACTTTTTTTATTGTACAGGTATAATCTTTAATACTATAAGTCTCAAAGGCAATGTTGTTTGGTTGTTAATGCTCTGTGTATTGGAGTTCTTCCATTTGCATTCTTGCTTCCCAGTATTATGACAGATGTGTACTGTTAAATTTGTACAATTCTTGAGGTGTGTCATATCCATTATAGTATTTTCTTCTTTACAAAATAAATAATTAGGAGTATGAAAAATATTTATTTTATATAGATAAGCAGCCAAACAATCATATCACATATATAATTGAAAAAGTGCGACGACAGCTTTCATTCATGGGCAGTCTGGAATTAAATTGTTATTGTTTAATAAAATATTCCATTGCTTATTTATACTCTCATGTAGGCCTACTAATTTTTTGTGTATTTCTTGTTGGATGATTTTCTTAATTATTACTTTGGAAAATTGAAATGATAAACATGAATTTTTAATTTGTTGGATCATTGTGCCTTTTTTAAATTTTTGTTAAGAAATCTGCTATCTCATTAACAAGAATTCCACAGTGTGAAGGAATCCATTGCAAAACTATTTATTGTGAAGAGATAACTTAGTGTTTGATACTTTGGTGAATTTCAGTAATTCTTTTTGTTGCATAGGTGTTTGCATTAATGGCTTGTATAACTGATTTAGAATCGCTAAATATAACAGCTTTATTAAAGAGGTTACTGTGATAGAAAAGTTGTTTTCATGTAGAATTGACTGCTTCAAGTTCTCATCAAAGTGAGTTGAATTTTGACCTAGAAATATATAAAAGCAAAATAATTTATTATATATTCCAGCACCAGTCGTATTATTAAAGTTATTGCTGATTTTAGAACCATCGGTGTAGATGTGTACCCATTCAGTTTCTGGAATCTTGTGTTGATAGTGTTATATTGTAATTTGGATTTTTAATTTATTGACAGGATAAGATGAAAGTTGTAACCTTTCCATACTATATTTGTCTAATGGTAGGCTATATTGGGTTTTTTTTTAGATATTTAACTTTCTGTATGAAACCTTGTTGGATCTCTAAGCTTGTACGAGTATCTGAGAAGGTTCTCCAGTAGTCTACGTTAGGTATTCCTTTCAGTCTTTCATATAAAATAAGGCTGCGTTGATTTCTGTGTGATTGTAATGGAGTGTTATCTGTAAAACCTTGTCATAAAGTCAATGCATATGCTGCCTTTTGTTCAAATACTGATACCTGTCAAGGGTCTGTTAATGACAAATAAACAAACAAAAGAAGAGGAGAATTTCTGTTATGGAGAGAAGATATAGCAATATCAAGTCTTGTAACAAAGGCAACATGCTGTGATTACTATAAGAACAAATAATTATCTCTGGAGGTTTTCACTCATACTGAGCAAGTGTAATTTGTTTAAAACACACAAAAAAACATATCTGGTTTGAAAGAGATATAGCCTACCTTGTTAATGCCAGGAAATTACAGAGGAAAGGACATAATGCTGCACTTGGCATAAAGATGTGTCTAAATTGCAGGAAAAATTATACTTACTTACTTACTGGCTTTTAAGGAACCCGGAGCTTCATTGCCGCCCTCACATAAGCCCGCCATTGGTCTCTATCCTGAGCAAAATTAATCCATTCTCTATCATCATATCCCACTTTGAAGGAATCGTATCAAGCTGTTTTTTTACGGTGATGGGTTGTTAGCTCTTCGCCCAACCCCCAAGCTGAGGACCATCCCTCATCGGCTGTCTGCGACTGCTTATTCAATATATATATACATATGCAGGAAAAATGATTAAAAAAATAATAGAAGTTTCTGAGGAAGCAAACAGTCCAGTCCTTTGGATGATCTTGTAGTCAAACTGTTATGGAAATTTTCTTTAAAGAGGGTATAAATGAAAGCCTTGTTAGTTTGGGTGTCTCAAGATCCATGGCATCCCACAACACAGAACGGCATCTGTAGCCAAATATAAAATAGAACTTGCATCAACTTCTCTCAAAGCAAAACTAGGTAAATTTTATATGGGGGGGGGGGGGAGAATCCTTTACCCTGATTCGGCTTCACTACCTGAAGAGGAAACACTTAGAACTGAAATAAAGCAAAAGACAGAAGATTTTGATATACTTTTAGACCTAATAATGCAAAAAATTCAAACTGTAACTAGCAGGGAAAAATTTAGTTACTAACACTAGTTTCTTAAAGTTGGTCAAAAAAGAAAGAGAGTGAAGCAATGAAGAAAACTTGTGAAAGAGAAAGGGAGACTTTATCTTCGAAACATAAAAAGAGGAAAGAAGCTAGCAGACGAAACAGTGAAAATGGTAACTGGCTTTTATAATAATCTGAATTTACCAGAATATTGTCAGGCATCAGAGACAAAGCATTTAAAAAAATGTACATGAACAGAAATGCCTTATACTTTGCAATCTGCAAGAACTATACTCTACTTTTAAAGCAAAACCCTCTTCCACAATAGTTTGTTTTTCTACATTTTGCCAATTTATTAAGACCAAAACACTGTGTCAGCAGGATCACCAGGAACACAATTCCGTGTGTATGTAAAATACACAAAAATATCCAGCTCCTATTGACCAGTACAGAATTAAAAAGCAGCAGTAAAAAAGGAGAAGCGTATCTGAAAATGTTAGTCCTTTTTTTATATTTTTCTAGAAAGGGGGTCCATAGCTTTCAACATATTTTCAAAGGGGCCTCTTTTTCCAAAAAAAGATTAAAAACAACTGTCCTAGTGGAACTGACAATATTTTATCACTTTATTTCAATATCTTTTTTTCAAATTAGAGTGTTGTATTTATAATATATTTACATTATGTGCACAACTAAATGTTATCATTATGATTTTGCTTTAAGCATTTTCTTGTTTATATTTTTTTCCGTTTTTTTTTTTTTTCAGTAACCAGGGAAATGTCTGGAATAATGCTTTACTTCCCTATAACTTACTTCACTGATGACAGTCTTTTTAAATTTTATATTACTTGCATACGCTCATCTCGAACAGTAGAGCGTTCGCGTGCTAAGCGAAGGGTCCCGGGATCGATACCCGGCCCCGGAACAATTTTTTCTTGAAATTATTCAAACCTGCTTTACAGGGAGCTACTACCTGAAAGCCAGATTTGCATAGTATCATATGTTTGAGCATGCCTGATGTTGTAATGTGGCTCAATGTTATATTCTGTCCCTATAACAGAGTGCCCGCATAGTAAGTGTTTGGCAAGTTTGTCAGTTTGAACAAAAAGAGTCACTTTAAATGTAGTGCTGGTACTTTTCTGTTCTCTTTGTAAATAGCTTCCTTACTGTAGCATAAAATACTTCGATCTTCAGTAATTTCATCCCTATTTAATTATGCTATGTTTAATTTGTACTTCAGTAACTAATTCTTTCTTTGGTCTTAACTTCTATAATAAATTGTCCAGTCTTTATTATACAAGTAATGTTTAGTACTTTGATTTTATTGTAATTGTAAATTTAATATTAAATTATATTTTTGATATTGTAGTTGTAATCCCCTGGTAGAGGGAAAGAGAAGGCTACGGCCTTATCTCTCTCTACCAGGTTAAATAAATATTGTATCAATAGGTCTATCCATGATACAAACCGCAAGCAACCTTACTGCTAGGTTACAATAGGTCTGAGTGCACGACACTGTCTGTTTGCATGTACAGAAGTTTCCAGCACCCGCCCATCTTCTGCACTGGGCGATGTGCCCACCATGAGTACGTCTGATCTACAACTTCTGTAGGGAAACACTTAAAGAAATTGAAATTTTTCTTTGTACCATAAAAGACATCATGAACTCGTGTCCAACTGAATAAACGATTTCAGCAAGCTTTTATAATTTCTGGTACTCACAGTCTACATCAATTTGTGCCCTTGTCAATAAATGAAATTGGTGCGAAAAGGTTAGTGCTGATGAACATTACAGCATCAGCTCACAATGGAAGTGCAATAATTACAGTTGGAGTGCAAACTCCAACGTGGCTTGTGTATATGATTCATACTGGTGCAAAAGATTTGCAGAAGCAGTAAATACTGATGAAAGGGATATAACTGTTAAATGTATGCGTCCACATGGCCCAGCATTATCATATTATAGGTCTCAAAGTGATACCTGTGAGGTTGCTTTTGAGCATTACACTGTGTGAAGGCAGTATGCACACAGCAACAGGAAGAACATAACAAGTGACCAAGGAAACAAATGAACCCATTAATTCCAAATGACAGGAATATTAAGGAAATAAAATGTCAACAAACATTTGTGTGAAAATTATATTACTAAACTTGGATCCGGGGTACAATTATAAATGTCTATTTTTGTTTGTATCAGATATGTAGTGGTTCTAAAAGCTATGTTGCTCCACATTTAGACTTTATTATGATGTATCATGTACAACCTTAGACACAAAAAATGATGGGCCGGCATACAAAGTCCCCTTCGGAAGACTTCAATTGATTCAATGAGAGCTTAGGTTAACACATGAAGAAATTTCTTATGCATGACTCCGCTCTTTTTCTTCTTTGTTTTGTTAGTTGCTTTTATTTGTCTGTTTATAGGTGTTATGAAGCTATATGTGTTATAAGGAAGATATATTCAAATAATAAATTAAGTGCAAAATAAATATCCTTTCCCTAGTCGTGTAAACCAAGTGCTGTCCAAAATGGACTTAGACAAATTCACACTACAGGAGATCTGTCATTTTTTGTGTCTAAGGCTGTAAGTATATACAGTTAAAATACGCACACACACACACACACACACAGATATATATATTTTTTACAAATAGCAGCGCATAAACTGAATAAAGTTATACAAGCTTATGAAATGGCAATTTCTACCATAAAAAACAAAAATGATGACATTCATAGGCCAAGAACCAGTAAGAAGTGAAATAGTTACTAATAATAAAATCACTGAGCAAACAAAGTCATTTAACTATTTAGGATGTTTACTGTCTCATGAGAATGAAAAAAATTACATCTCAAAGTTCCTAAAAATAACAGGACTCATAAATAATATTTTTTAACCTACAAAATTTTCAAGGAGTACCTACTAGAGTAAAATTTATAACAATTTGGCACTTCCAATGTTAATGTATGGTAGTGACATATGGACTCTAGAAACATCTGATAAATCAAGAATTAGAGCGGCTGAAATGAAGTTCATGAGAAAAACTGCGCAGTATAGCTATTTTGTTAGATCACAAGGCTAATAAACAAATTTTAAATTACCAGTAACTGAAAGTTACATCAGTGCTGGATTAAATACAAAAATAACTAGTTTGAACACATCCAATGGATGCCACGACATTGTCTCCCAAGAATAATGAAAAATTTCCAACCTTGGGGAACAAGACATTAGGAACGACCATTGAAACAACTACTGATAACTGATACTGAAACGGATTAACCATTTGGCCCAAATCCATGGAAAGTGTTATAATGTGTGTGTGCGTGTGTGTAAAAGAAAGCAAACAATTATAATTTCATATCAATAGTAATTTCAAAATCTTCAATAACAAACAAACAATTAAATACAAGAATCAAGTACAGTTATTCCATTTTTGCAGCAATTTTTGTTTCTGGAGTACCTTATAAACCGTGTTTGTGACATATATGCAATTTTTATATTTTCATGAAGCTATAACAAAGAAATGGTGCTACAAGTAAAACAAATATTTTGGTTATGTTCACATCTCAGGTAAGCAAACATGTTCACCTAATACGAAGATGATCTGAGATGGTGGGTGACATTTTGAAAGAATATTGGTTGAAATGACACGGAATGACCCAGTTGAAAACTGGAAGAGACAGTGGTAGGCATTTCAATTAACAGAATTTTTTTTTTTCCAGTATTTTAGTTTCTGTCGTAACACTGAAATTTTTAAGTTTTTTATCCTAATTTCTTTTAGATGTTCCTCCATCATTCGTAATTGATTTTCCAGTACATTTATTCTTTTTTTAAAGGTGTCAGCTACAGCATCACATGAAGGTTTTGGTTTTTGAGGCATCCGACGACGATTCCATTGGTACTGCTTGGAGCTGGCTGGGGTCTTGGAGTGTGCCACTTCCTTTTCTTGGAAGATATTAGGCGATACCATATCGACTGGTGTCTGTACATTTACTCTCTGTGTGATGTCCTGTATTACAGTAGCTGATACTGTTGATGCCTGCTCAACTGGTTCCATTTCAGGAGCAGTTGATGTTGATGGTACCTCATACTGTGTAGTTACTACTGACAAACTACCATCATACAAAACGTCACCCTGATAACTAGTATCAGAGTCAAAGGCATTTTGTAAGGGTCTTACAGAATGGCCCATAATTTCTAGTAGTTTAGGGTCAATGTTTGTGGTTTTAATGTTCTTTTTTCCTCCGCCAGTCTTATATGTCTCTACTTTCTCATCTGCAAGGTCTTTGCGTAGACGTCTTTTTAAATTCTCATAGCATACTTTTAGATTTTGTGTAGACCTTTTTGTTACACCTAAAACATAAAGAAACATAAATATGTAAAAATCATGTTAATAATTATGCTGCTATATAGAAAATGTGGGTTAAATGTATTCACAGTCTCTATTAATGTATAATTTTCAACCATAAGTACAATATACTTCAAACTTTGTAGGGGACCCTGCATAATAAGCTTATTTAATTTTAGAAAGAAAGGAACTTGTGTAATTTTATTTTACTCATCACAGCTTCCAATAACTCCACATTATATTACATATTCATTATTTACAACGAGGTCAGTACTGGATTTCGTAACTTTTTTTTTCTGCAAAACCTCGATTTAATTGCTGTTTTACAAAAAGAATGTGAAATTTTTTTTGGAAATATACTCTCACTGTACAGCAAGCCTGGCTTGTCACTTTAGTTTAGGTTTGCTCAGCTTAACTTAGGTTTACTGTATTTTATTAACAGTTTTGCCAAGTGTCAGGTTTTAAAACTGACCAGCATTTTCTAAAGTTTGTCAGCTTGTCAGTTCATATCTGTTGTCAGCTTTTGTCACAATTGCTGTGCCAATGTCTATTTTGTATTAATCGGTTAATTTAAGTTTTCAATACACATTTTTATAGAAACGACAAAATGAAACTCAGAACTCTCTCTTCCATTGCATGTTGCAAATTAAACTATGTTGGAAAGTGCCCTGAACAAGTGTTTGACAAAAAATATTTTAATAAAGTCAGATGTACCACACTGAAGAGTATAATAAAAATAATTCATAGCAATCTGGCTGTATTTGTTGTGTGTTTTACATTTCAAATGCTGAATAGTTTGTTATTGTATGCATGGTAATGTATTTACTTATTTTATCTTATGAAAATAATAATTAATGGTGTCAGCTTATTTTTGTTGTTTTTAACATGAATTTCAGCTTTTTCAGAATTTTAACTCGGCAACCCTGTATTAATAGAAAAAAAGAGAAAATTGTTAAAAAAAAATATTTTTTTTGTGTGTTTTTGTGAAGTAAAAAGTAGTTCAAAATAGTTTAATACTGACCTCACTGTAAATAGGCTATTTACCTATTACATATTATGTTCAATTGATGTAAATTATTTAATTTATCAGATAACTGTCATGTTCATTTGTATTAATGTAGACCGCTGGAATTTTTTAAAATTATAATACTACTTGATTATGATATTGAACACTGATATAAATTGCAATAAATTTATTTTATTCACTTCTGTCTAATCTTCAATTTCATTTAATCACTCCTTACACTACCCAACAGTTTTCACAGGGAGGTCTAATAATATATCGATGGCTAAAAAGTGATATGTCTCTGCAAGTTTGCAGATGAATAATAAAAATATATATATATTTTTTGTAAAAATAGACTAATATTTTATATATGTTTCTGGGGACTTTACTTGAGGACAAAATATTATTTAGGCCTAACTGTCCAATTTAATAATAAAGTAGTTATTATATGCTGGTAATAATATAGTAAAACTAAATGACCATTTTGTGGAATGCGAGATTATCACTTATTAGCTATAGATTTGCAGTTTCAAACTATTAGGACCTACATGACGTTTTGGACAATAAGGCTATTGACGCTTGAATTAAGAGAAATTACACGGATACCTTCCTTTCCCTCTTACTCCAAAATTCCAACCTTGTGAACACAAAATAAATGGATAAATTTCAGAACAAGGATACTTTCCTTTCCCTCTTACTCCAAAATTCCAATCTCATGCACACAAAATAAATTGGCACTAAAAACTTCCTTTTCGTATGCATGATGATGCGTATTCGACATACACAGATGAATTGCCTTTTTTTTTTTAATAATAATTGTTAGTGAGGTATCCGTATACTGAAATTTTCCCAAATAAATTATTGGCTCTGCAATGTCTCTTCGTAAGCAAGATGATGAGAATTCGACAAATACATACAAATCTGCTCTTTTTAGTAGCCTATTTCAAGATAATTGTCAGTGAGGTATCCGTATACTAAAATTTTCCCAATTATTATCAAAAGTATGAAATAACCACTGTATAAATTATGTGGATGGGATAAACTCCAGAACATGGATTGCACCCTTTCCCTCTTAGTTCAAAATTCCAACCTTGTGCACACAAAATAAATTATTGGCACTGAAAAGTGCCTTTTCGTAAATATAATGATGCGCATTCGACAAACGCAGACAAATCTGTTCTTTTTAGTATTTTAAGACATAATTTGGTACGTGCAATCCATGTTCTAAAATGTTCCCGAATTATGTAAACACGTATAACTCACCTGGAACAGCGTTGAATTGTGAGGTTAAATCCAACCAGGTAGCCTGCTTTTCTCTTAGAGAACTTCCGTCAGTACTTTTATTTTCTAATATAGATGCCGAATTGCCGACGAGTTCTAAAAGAATTCCCACTTCGAACTGTGAGAAGTTCGGTGCTCTTTTCTTTTTTTCTTCCATGAAACTTGTTTTGAAACCTGTGACGATGTTTGAAACAGTCCGACAAGGCGACAAACAAAAACGAAGCGATAATTGACAGAGTGCGTTCGTTCGCTGTTTTATACGCGGTTACCTAGCGCTCAGATGATTCTTCTCAAGCGAGCGTACCGTCAGCTGACGGTAATGAGTTGATCGAGGGAAAATGTCGGTGCACCGCATCTGTAACTTGATCATTGTCAAGAATTGACCATGTTTCCGTGATTGCTGATAAACGGGCTAGATGATCGAGAATGGTGCACACGGCCATTCATTGTGAAACAGAACACTTGTAAAGTGAGCAAAATTTAATTTGTAAAGATTTGATTTCCTTTGTAAAGTTCAACATTACAAACAAAGATTGTGAAACAGAAGTTTACAATTTACAAGCAAAGTTTACAATTTACAAAGATTGTAAACATTGTGAAACAGGCCCCAGATCGCGGAAATAATTCTGGTCCTGAGTGAAAACTTCCCAGAGAGCAAGAACTTGATCCCACAATTGATCTGGATTTTGAGGTGGGCTGTCTCGATATTCGTCGATCCTATTTTTCATACCTTTCTGTGACTCGTATTTGAATGTTTATTCTGTTGGAAAATTAAATTTCCTTCGGAAAGAAAACGAGTATAAATTCCATGAAACTAATTCCTTCGCTTCTGTTTTAAAGCCAGTGCAAACATATCTTACCACTAGCTTTAATATAATTCTAATAAATGAAAGTTAATATAACAATTAGGCCTAAGTTCTGTTATGTTTGAATGCACATTATGTATTAATTTACTAATAATTCTTAGGTACCGTATGTAGTTATATAACCACTTTCATGTGTTAAAATAAAAACTGAGTTGAATGTTACCTAGTTGATTAATTTCAGCTTTGACTCACCCGTTCTTATGACCGTTTGTTCTAAAATTTTGAGTAACACGATCTTCGTGACGCGGTATCTTTCGTGAATTTTTGTGCCATCCAAATTTTCAAAATGATTGTTTCTTATCGGCATCTGACTCTTAATTTACGAGCATTTCCAGGTATAACAATTCTGCGTCGAAACTTTCCGCCATTTTATATTGCAACTAATGAACCATTAAAAATTTAAAGACAAATTTCTATCACTAAATTTAATTATAACTTTACCGGTACTGGTTCGTTGGGCTAAAGACGTTTGGTGAGATATAAAAATGATTTAATGAACCAGTAATTAAATTAATGAATCATTAAATCCTTAGTGAAGCTTGGTGAAACCGGTCCGAAAAAATGTAACGGGCTATGTGAACTGTTCTCTATTATGTATAATAAGTGGAACAAAATGAATTAATATGTATATAGAAAGAGATTATTTTGTTCAAGTCTTACATACAAAAATTAATAACCTATACTTATTCATTGAGGAATAAATTTTCCTTAAAATGTATATATTTTTTTCAATTACTTGAGGTAAACCTTTTATGCGTGAACCATTATTCTGTCAAATAACTTATGCTTAAAATTGTATCGTATGAGGATTTTATAAAAAAAAAAGTTTTATTTTCATCCTTTAGATAATCCGTCACATCTCGCAAGTCCTCTCTTTCGGGTTGATACTTTGCTAATACAAATAAAGGCTGCAGAGAATAAGCAGTCCACACCTGTGGAGTAACATCAGCGCGTCTGACCGCGAAACCAGGTGGCCCGGGTTCGAATCCCGGTCGGGGCAAGTTACCTGGTTGAGGTTCTTCCGGGGTTTTCCCTCAACCCAATACGAGCAAATGCTGGGTAACTTTCGGTGCTGGACCCCGGACTCATTTCACCGGCATTATCACCTTCATTTCATTCAGACGCTAAATAACCTAGTTGTTGATACAGCGTCGTAAAATAACCTAATAAAATGAAATAAATAAAATAGAAGAAGCGTATCGTTCAAATTCACATGTTTGCTGAAAACACCACTCTCGGTTCACTATTCAAATCTGGTAAGTTGTTCGAGTCATCACTACTCCTAGCTTTCCTTCGTTATTCTTGTCCACTGTGTTTTGAAATCTGATGTTCGGTTGTTGCAAAAGTGTCTTGAGAAGCACTTTTGAAGTCGTAGAGCTCAGATGAGTTAGATATTTGCTTCATACGTAAGGTCTTTTTTTGTGTGAAACACTAATTACATTTATTAGATCTAATGATGCTTGAGAGTTCCACTTAATCTTGCGATTTTCGTTTTCTGCAAAATTCGATCAAGACTTATGGAGAGACATCTGAAAGAAGGTAATTTTGTCCATTTTCATCAATAAATCCCTTAGCTATGAGGTAAAAGCATAAGAACAATAACGTCCTATTTTCTATACATATTGATTATATATCTTGAGGTATACTAACGATTTGACAACTCCGTTAAATGTACAATTGCGTGTATTAATGGAAATTATTCATTCGCGATTGTTAATTCAAATTTGAATGAAATGAATAATTTGTTTGTATTCTTTAACTGACACATGAATTTCTTTTCGAGATGACTGCATAGGACCTTATTTTCTCTTTCTCTTTCTTGATTGCATTACAGCATTTACTCTCATTTTATAACATTATCACGACAAAAGACAAACTGTATTGTTTACAAAACTCCTGACACATTCAATGAAGCAAATGATCAATTATATCAGGAAACAATGATGTTCCTAGCTACGTCTCTGTATGCGGTTTAGAATTACTTTTAGGTTCCGATTTATTTCGCCGTTCTGTATTAAAATAATGGCTGTATCATATCACACTTAAAGTGTGTTGTCCAACCTTTTTTGGTTGACGACACACTTTATAAAATGCTCACGATATCGCGACAAACTGTATCAATAATAATAATAATAATAATAATAATAATAATAATAATAATAATAATAACCAGTGTTTTTCTTCTGGAGGAGAAAGTGGTGAAACTCTGTGTAGAATATTTCATAGCGGACAGGAAGATAATTACTGTTCACTTCACCGGAATTCTATCATTTTCAATCTCCTTTTCGTCCGAGTAAAACTTTCAAGGTCTAATCGGAATAATCGGAATGCGAAGAAAAATTATATTAAATACATAGGCCCAGTGCCTTCCGCCAGAAAAGAAGCACTGATAACTGCTATGTAGTGTCGGACATCCAGTGTTGTAGATAGATCGATGTTAACACGCAATGAAAAAAAAAAAGAAGAAGAAGCGGCAACTTGCGTGGCGTTAGAAAAAAAAAGTATGTGTCAAAAATCACAACCTATCCATGCTGGATATCCGATAAAAATTTTGTTATCAATTTTTTTAATTCATGTAGTTGAATTAATGTGAAGTCTGCGCTTTGTGGATTGCACAGAGTTTCTCTATACGTGGCCTTATGGTTGACAGGCCAACACGTAAATCATCTTCAAGATGCAGCAGTCTGTTTCTTTGTTTAGATTTCACTATTTAGTATTTTTATGGTAGGAAATTCTGATTCACATAAGTATGACGCTGAAAACGGCAATTCTAAATATATTTTTAGTTTTTTAGGGACCATGGACTGGTTTGACAAAACACTTCCGCATATAAGACACTCGGGATTTTGTTTATATTCATCTTCACGCCACGTAAGACCATTATTTTGTAAGTATTCATCACTGCATTTACGAAACGCAGTGCATTTTTGTGAAACCTGAAGGGAATTTTCGATCACAATATTTGAATCAGCACTGCTGTCACCTACACCCAGAACTTAATTTAGATTGTTTTTGTCGAATTAAAAATTTGTCCATGATAAAAGTCTAAATAAAGAACTTTTGATAAAATAGTCGCACTATTACCCGTTCACACGTATTTACTGCAACTGACCAATCTGTTCTGACGATTCTAAACTCTGCTTAATACTAAGTGGGAAGAGTAAACGAATTACTAAGCATTGTTGCAGGTGTTCCCTTTCATTGGAATTATCGCTAGGCAGAAAAATTAAACTGAGCAATGTTACAGATGTTCACGTCTCATTGGTAAAGTCTGTCTCAAAATAAAACATGCCATATTAAAGACTTCGTTGTATATATAAAAAAAAACATGCGTTGTAAAGAGACATTCTGGATGGTATAAAATTTATTTTTCAATACCAAAATTTCGCGATACACTCCATGGGGCTGCGCGACACATCGGTTGGTAACCATGCTTTAGAAATCAATGTTTTTGTTACTTGGCACTGTTCAAGTGATCCTGTTTTGCCAACTCTTGTAATGTTAGGCAAGCATCAAATTTGCGATTTTCTTTTTCATCTATATGAAAACTGTCCACTGTACTGAAATATGCCAATGTCACAAAACATTCTTAATTACATTCTCTCCGAAATTAGACAGAGTAACCTATCATGAGTCGGTGTACATTAGTTACCCAGTCAGACGTTAATATTTTGGGACAATTTTCATTTTAGAAAGCTGTGAACTTCCTATCAATATGGTGATAGTTTTTTTTTTTTCACTTTGTAAAATATTTATTAGGTACATTAATATATTCCTCGTACATATTTCAACCTCATTGTTGGGACGTGGAGACTGTTCATGTAGCCGAATTATTTACTTCGTTTACTTCCACTTATTCTTGAAACTGTCAACTGATAAGTGTTCATAAATATTGTATAAGCTTACTATTAACTGTGTCCGTATTATCAATTAAATTAAGTTTTGAAAGAACAAAATACTACACACTTTTATTTTCTAGTTTTTCTTAAGGCGTCCATTTTCAGTGCATATCATTTTCATCTATGGCATGTAATGAAATTTAATGGTACAAAAATCTCCAAAAAATTTATCAACCTCTATGTTAAGATGAAGTTCATTAACAAATACGAGGTTAAAATGAAAAGTAATGTCTTCACCTTCATCACACGGCAACAGATGGATGCACTGTCATTAAACAGGTACTGTAATATGCGTTAGATTCCCATCTATCGCCACGGTTAGCAGGAAATCGCGGCAGTGAACGGTTGTGTAGTTACGATGCATAGAATGGAACCCTGTGCAGACGCTCAGTTAATGCAATATAAGCAACGTCTTGTCATTAACTTCTTGACAGAAGAATGCGCCACGGATTATTATTATGTTTTATTTTAAAATAATTTTCTTTGGCTGCTTTAAAATACTCGTTTTGACTGTACACTTAAATTAAAAATATAATTTGGTAAAGTCGGCCTGGGTAGCATAGTTGGTATACCGCTGACCTATGCTCAACGTTGCGGGTTCGGTCCCGGCCCAGGTCGATGGCATTTAAGTGTGTTTAAATGCGACAGGCTCATGTCAGTAGACTTACTGGCATGTAAAAGAACTCCTGCGGGACAAAATTCCGGCACACTGGCGATGCTGATATAACCTCTGCAGTTGCGAGCGTCGTTAAATAAACCATATATTTTTTTATTTGACAATAAAATTTTGATTACTCGAAAAAGAAAATGTTTGTAGTTTTATTGTACGTGTTCTTTTATTACAATGAGACTTCGAAATATTATTGATTTTTCTCAGTGGCGGCCGCTCTTTATGTGCTGCAGTGCTGCAGGACACAGTTAATTTTCTGTCCCTAGCATAATCTTATTTATATTTTCTTTCATTCGCGTTACGCGTTCCAAGTACGCAGAATCGGGAACTGCTATTGCCTATAGCTTGCGCGTCGTCTGCAAGTCCCAGTCGGTAATGTACTGTGAACTGCAGTGAAATGCAGCGAACCTTGCACATGCGCAGAGAGCTTACATTCGGTTGTTGTATGACATAACCTATGGTTTCCCATTACACGAGCGCAAACAGTGTAAGCTACAAGCGAATTGCAGCGAATTGAAATGACTCGTTCGCATTGGCGTTTTATGAAATCTACAACCAATCAGGAGTGAGTGACTGTTTGCATAGATGGTTTGCAGTCTACAAAGAATGCGGATGTCACGACATCTCTGAGAAGTAGTCGTGTACTATTTGTGATTTTGTGTCTATTTTACAAGTCTTGGTCACAGAATGAGTTCGCATCGAATGCTGATCAGAGAAGCATTGTATCGAACAGTGCTCCGACTTTTCTTGTGTTTACGAAATTGCGTAGTGTTTTCAAGTTTATACTTAGTGGAATTATATTATTATTTAACAGTTTAATGACATTGTTTGGTGTTTGTTTAAGATATATCTTTATTTCTTCATTATTTTTGTGTTACGTGCGCGATCATAATCGAGTGATTGTGTAGTAATTACCTTAGCTTGGCTCTCGGAGCCAAGCGTAGTGACTGTTAAAATTACTCAAAATACTGAAGACTGGTGTCTAATCGAAAACCAACCTGGCATTTACAACATAGTGACTTCACATACGACCTCAACCACAACATCTGTAACAACTAGTAGTACCCCTACATCTACAATGACTATATGTGATCCTATTCGCGTACCCAATTCAACTAGCAAACATATTAATACCGCGGAAAACGCAACTTCAAGTAAAAGTAAAGTAAGAGATTATGTCATTAAGAAACAGAAACTAAATACGGACAAAGCCAAACCAAATTCTACAGTTTCCGATACACAAGCAACTTTATCTCATGAAACATTAATTCATCCGGATATCAAACTACAAAATGTTTTTGATCCTCTTGTTCATGAAATGGATACCGACATATCACCACCAAACCAAAAAAATCTTCAAGTAGGGAACCAAGAAGATAACACCAACACAGATTTTTCTAGACCCAAATCAGCTCGAATGCCGCCAATAATTGTGAAGAATATCCCAGCCGGAAATTTCTTTGCAAACAATAAAAAATTGCAGTCACTACTTAGCCAGCCACTGAAAATCACATACTCTACTGAAGGAATTAAATATTTAACTAGTTGTCGTGCTGATTATGACAAGTTATATAATATCTTGCAAACTGAAAACCTTCAGTTTTATTCTCACGAACCTCGGGAAACTAAATTACTACAAGTAGTACTGAAAGGACTTCCAGCTTTTGTAGAATCTGCTACTCTCAAAACAACTTGAACTCTTAGATTTTCAAATAGAACACATTCGTCAAATTACTCTTCCTTGCTACGACACTGATGGCATACCGACACGACGTCCCATCCCCATCTGGATACTTACATTTCCAAATAATGAACACTCCCGAACCATATACCAATTACAAGATATTAACAATCATATCATAAAAATTGAGTCATATAGACCTCGTCCACATATTACATAATGTCATAAGTGTCAGGGTTTTGGACACACTTCACGTCGATGTAATTTACCTACTCGATGTGTTAAATGTGGAAATAATCACTTATTCGCCAAATGTCCTCTGAAAGGTCCTGTCCATATTCCAAAATGTGCAAATTGTGACGGCGTACATACTGCCAGCTACAGTCAGTGCCCCATTCAACTAAAGAAGAAAGCGGAACTTCACGAGAAGATGAGGAACAGGAGAATTCTTTCCGAAGAACGTTCTACACCACCAACATGGAAACAGAGCGACTTCCTTTTACTTGCTAATCCCGGCAACACCAAAGCCTTCCAATCAACATTTAATACTCCAAGTGCAACATCAACATCATCAGAATCAATATCAGACTCCTTCAAAGATATTGTTAACATCCTACGCTCACTGAACATTCAACATACAATTCAGCTTATCCGCATAACTTTTCATAAAATCCAAAATTCAAATGACTCAATGTCCAAGGTAATAATATTCATTGAAGGTTTCATTAATCTTTTCAATTACAACAATCCATAAAAGACCTCTAAATGCTTTCCAAACACAGAGGTTTAAACATCTTAAATTTCAATGCGAACGGAATAATTCACCAGACTTACGAACTACAAGCCTTGCTCCTTAATTATGATATTGACCTCGCATGTATTAGTGAAAATCATCTAAAACCCAACATAAAATTTCGTATACGCAACTATACTGTTATCCGTACAGACAGAAACAACCGACCTGGAGGAGGAACTGCGATAATTATTAAAAACTCCATGCCATATCGAACAGCCATATTACCGCTTTTTCAAAATCTTGAAGCCACCGGTATCTTCATCCAGCTTGAAGGAACAGAAATATTAATAGCATCTGTTTATTATCCGCCATACGCCCAACTCAATGAAAATGACCTGACCCTGCTTATCACACATCACAAACATTTCATTTTCTGTGGTGACCTAAATGCAAAACACAAATCATGGAATTCTAGACTGAATACTTCGAAAGGTGAAACCTTGTTACTACATTCAAATAAATTTCAATACTCAATTACAGGACCAAAAGCACCAACAAGATATCC
This sequence comes from Periplaneta americana, assembly GCF_040183065.1. Taxonomy (NCBI): domain Eukaryota; kingdom Metazoa; phylum Arthropoda; class Insecta; order Blattodea; family Blattidae; genus Periplaneta; species Periplaneta americana. The sequence goes on along the minus strand of NC_091132.1, from coordinate 151,114,579 downwards.
CTGGATAACCAGTCATCATCCAGATGTACTTGATATTTGTTTATGTAACACTAAATACTCTCCAGTTCAACAAATCTGCCTAAACGCTCTTGACTCCGACCATATCCCAGTACTTTTGATTTTCAAGGCCCCTTTCTATGTGATATCAAATCAACCTTCTACAGAGAAAGTTACAGACTGGAATGTTTTCACGAAACGCTTGCACCAAATCTTCCCGGGTAATCTACCGACCTTAAAAACTTCTGAAATAGAAACTCTATACAAATATTTTCTGACACTGTAATAGACACATTCGATGAAACGTCCTCCACATTGACTTTTGAGACATCAGATAACGTTTACGGTAGTATTGAACTAAAATATCTTCTTAAAGCTAAAAACCAAGCTCGAAAATGGTGGCAGCTTTATGCGGATCCTCAAGCAAAAAGAGCTTTTTATCGGTATCAACGTGCTATCCGAAGAAAATACGAGATTTATAAAATCAATAAGTTTGCCGACACAGTGGAAAACATAAAGCCTACAGGAAAAACCTTTTGGACGTTTACAAAACGAATAATAGGAAAAACTATCGCAAAAAAGTCAACACCTATTAAAGACTCAAGTGGTACATTCATTTATGAGCCTATTGATAGGCTTGAAGCTCTTGCAAACTCCTTTCAAAATCGATTCTCCTCCCATCATCATTCCTCACTACAAGACTTTTCAACAACAATATCGCAACATGTACAGTCCATATTACATCGTCCAGAACCCGGAACTGCACCTCACGTACGACCACAAGAAATCAGGACCATAATTGGAAATATAGCACCGAAGAAGACACCTGGTCCGGATAAAATCACACCAGCCATACTGAAGAAATTACCAAAAAGAGCCATAACACATTTAACGAAGATATTCAACTCATATCTACATCATAATTATTTTCCAACAGCGTGGAAAACAGCTCATATTATACCAATAGTTAAGCCGGGAAAAGATCCAACATTACCCCAAAGTTATAGACCAGTCATAACCAACTTCCTTGGAAAAATTTTTGAACGTATCATTCTGGCACGACTAAAGCCATATTTAACTGCACCTGATGTCATCCACCATGAACAGTTTGGATTTAAACCTCACCATAGTCCCAGAGAAGCACTTCATAGATTAACAACATCCGTCCAAAGAGGATTTCAACTTGGACAACATACAGTAGCTACATTTATCGACATTCAGCAAGCTTTTGATACTGTCTGGCACACTGTTTTATTATATAAACTTCACAATCTTAACATTCCTATACATTATATTCAACTTATCGCCAGTTACCTTACAGATAGAACTTTTCGTGTTCAAAATGGACGCTGTCTCTCCAACGCTCACGTCATAACTGCAGGAGTTCCTCAAGGATCAGTTTTAAGTCCAACCCTGTACTGTGCATATGTCCGTGATATACCAATTCATCCCAAATGTAATCTTACGCTATATGCTGATGATACTGTTATTTATACGAAACATATAAACATTCATTTTGCTTGTCTACAAATGCAGGAAGCCTTAAATATTATTACACAATGGTCCACAAAATGGCGTCTTAAGATAAATGGCTTCAAGTCGCATGCAGTTGTTGTCACAAGAAGATTTCCGCGGCAAGTACAGCCCTTAACCATTCAAAATGAAAACATACCTTTCACAACTACCGTCAAGTATCTTGGAGTTTTTCTTGATAAGAGACTTACTTTTAAACATCACGTCTCACATATTCGTGAGAAGGCCTTCCAACGATATATGCTTCTTTACTCATTTTTCAAGAGCTATACATCTTTAAACGTCAAAACCATGTTACACAAAGTTTTAATTCGATCCTACATTACATTCTGTTGCGAAATATGGGCTCAAGCAAATGCGCGACATCTTCAACGACTAGACGGTCTTCAACGATCCATCTGTCGAACCATCACTGGAGCGGACTATCTCATCCGAAATAGCCAACTGCACGACGATCTTGACATACTGTATTTCTCAGCTTACATCAAAACTCTTCGTACAAAATTTCTAGCATCCCTCCACAACCATCCAAATCCACTAATAAGTAGAAATATACCGATTCCTCTTACTTGACATTATCAATTTGCTCCCTCTACTATTGGTAGAGTTACGTTGCCTTGGAATATTTAAGCTGAAACTTGCCATATGATTTCCTACACTTCTTTTAAAAGGAAAGGGTCAAATCCGACCTGGTACTTAAGAAGAAACAATCTGTTAAAAAAAAAAAAAAAAAAAGATCACAGCATGTAGGGACGACTATTTTATTCTTATGCTAATTATTAAACTTTCCTGTAAAACTGAAACGTATTGTTTATAACATTTAATATTAGCTTATTTATATGTACTATATTTAATACAATTTACTCCTCTTCTACTCCTTCAACCTTCCGAAAGATGGCTTGAATGCACCGGAAAGCTATTCGAATTTAAAATTTTGATTGCTGGTTGCCGACATGGAGGGGTTGAACTCCAAAGTAACTGACAGCAGTGTTTCCAAATGGACGGAAGTTTAGTCAGTTCCGTCAAAACTGACGAAATTTCAATGTAGTGGATGGGAAAAGAATGGCTTTGACTGGTGACGGATTTTCTGGCGGAAATTACGATTTACATTGCCTTTTGACTTTTTTAACTGTTGTCATTTTTAATTGTTTAATTTTTTAGGGAACGTAGACCAACCCAGCACATCAACTGCAGAACTAGAGGCAGATGTTGTGGATGAATTATTATTATTATTTTAATCAAGATTGGTAAGAAAGTTGCGTTAATATTTGTTTTCATTTTTGTATAGGGGAGATATGGGGATTATGATCCCCTTAAGAAAAATTCGAATTCACAGGCGTAACAATTAAAATTATTTTCTTTATATTTGAATATCTTGAAACCTTTACATCAGTTACATTGCTAAGTAATGCAAAAGATACAATATTTTATGTTTTTCTTGTTTATTTTTAAGTTTTTTTTATATTTATCGTAAAGAACCATTTTGCCCCATTAACTGGGTAATACGATCCCCAAGGAATCATTTTGCCTCACTTCCAAAACACAACATTTTTACAAAGAACATGTCATATTTTAACGTAAAAGTCTGAATAATTGTAGTTATGTGGAATGTCACAACAATGTACACTACTGTTGGCACAAATCAAACTTGTGCCGGTCGAGGTGGGTTCCACCAAGTCGGTGACTGGGGGGGGGGGTGCAATGGTGGGTCTCTTGCTTTTACTTTCGGCCATTTTTCGTCTTATCACCGACCACTCCTTTTTGTTCTCTCGTCTTTTTCGTCACTCTATTTCTCTCCGCCGGCCACCATTGCATGCGGAACGCCCACCACATCATCACAGCCATTTTCACCTCTCCATCCCCGTTGTTGGTTTTGCTACGTCCGCCACAATGACGGGATTGATTTGTTAAGGATACCTTGCTAGGTTACATTCCTCTTCCTCTTATAGTTTTTATATACATTATTAGGTTAAGTATCTTAGGCTTATAACTCCCGTCTCACAAGCGGGGATCTTTCCTATCTCCGTGGTCCTCTCCCACGGTTTCGAGCGCGACTTCCAACTTGTGCGGCCGACAGGGCGCCCAGCAACGTAGCAATAGTGGACCCTTCATTATGCCCCTATGTGCAAGTTTAGGTGCCGAGCCCGGACCAGAGGTCAAGTACACTCATGTAGAGCCCCAATGGGGGCCGGGGGCGATTTAGACGTCCCGGTGACCGACTCTGCTCGCCGGGGCGAATATATCGCTATGACGTGTTACCGCTGACTTATGGGTGTCGCAGTGTAATCAACCACAAGTCTCCTGATGCTGCGTGCGGTCTCGGATTGCTCCGGCTTTGGGAGGTGGGTCGGAGTTAGCCGAGTGGTCCGGCGGTTGTGTTCAGCGTAGAGTGGGGAGCCACGGGCGGTTATTTCCGTGGTAGGGGCATAAAACTGCGACACGCCTCTAGTGTAAGACTTGCCATTAGGGGTGTACAGTTCATGAGGATTTACTTGTCTAGTCTCTTTTAGAAAGAGAAAGAATACTCACCATCTCTCTCTACCCTCATTTATGGTTACGGCGATATGGTCAACACTCCTTCCAACAACCACGAGTTAGCAGCGGCGGCACTCTCTACCTCTTCAAATTCTGACTCCTCTCCGCCAGAAAGTTCCTCGTCCGTGTCCGTGTCGTTCAAATTTATTACGAACCGATCACTAATTTCATCTACTAGTCCGACCTTTTCCCAATAAAATTGTTAAACTTTTTCTACGTGTTCACAGATCTTTCTCCAATTATCTTCCGTCACTTTTGCAAGAGCGCTCTCAAACAACAACAATTTCACATCTTTACTTTTGAGCGAAATATTATGCTTCGCAACGTCATTTTTAACCTGTCCCCATATTAATTCGTCCGCGTATAAGTCACAAAGATATGGTGGCTGTCTCACTACAGTATGGGAATGCATTGTCGCAATTTGGTCGATTTCGTATGTTTTGAAATTATCTTTTTTAGTTTTTACAAGTTCATACAATACAGGTTTCGTGGATCGTAAATCAAATTCAACGTTATTGCTACGAAGCCAGGACTGCAGTTCAGATTTCTACGTTGATGAAATCGGTGCCTTATTGAGTTCTGTTGAATGGTAGGAGGCATTGTCCATAACAATGATAGTATTGAGAAGAATGTTTGGTAATAATTGATTAATGAACTGGTTCTTAAATACAGTACTGTCCATCTCCTTGTGGTTTCTCTCTCAAATTCCATATGCTTTCAGTGAATAAGTTTTCCTTAATTAACGCGTCAATTATATCCTTCAAACTAGGCAACAAATCAGTCCAATATAAAGAATAAATTACTCGTCTTATAGTGGCGGTAGAAAATGAGTCAATTGCAGTTTTCTGAGAGGTCCTGTTTGCGCGTTTCTTTCCTGGAGTTCGCAGAACACTTCCACTTTCTAGCGCCTCCCTTTGTTTTTTTTTTATCCTGCTAACACTACGAGACGATATACCTGTCGCTGTATCAGTTCTTTCGATAACACTCGACACAGATATTGCTTGCTTTCAGCATTTCAGTGCCTGATATTCTTCAGTAAAGAATTTGTGTATATTAATAACCATGTTCATACTGTCCGACTTCAAGGCTTTTCCGCGTTTTCCCATTTTGCTTACCATGATTATTAAAAACAAGAGCACAACACTCATTACAATGTTTAAGGTAACAGGAAACCATGCAATTCCGAAAACATTTTATTTCAATTGTGAATTATGTTATATTAAATTGGTACAACAAGACACACACCTCACTGTTCACTATTCACAAAATATTACTAAATAAACTCGAACGTCAAGTCGCCACTGAGAGATCCACTAATTGGGTTTGCAAAAGTGTGTTCTAGAAGGGCTAAGGGAGAGGGAGGGAAGGGAATTCCAAAAATTCTACAAAAAAAAAACCTTTTCCCCGTTACATCTGTTGACGGTCAGTAGACAAGGACCGCAGACAAGGAGAGTAGAAATCACGCCAACTTAACCCTCATGCACTGTAATGACCAGTTTGAAGGGTAACTTGCGTGAAGTGGGTTGCTTGGGATCGGGCTGTGGGAGGGTCCCCACGGCCGGCACAGACCGAGAAGAATTTTAGGTGTATTTTTCTTCCGCCCCCCCCCCCCGGTGGCAGGCTGATGCCGACGGTTCCGCTGGGGGAGGGTCAATTCAAAATGTTCTCGCGCTCCTCTTCCCCTCCATTAGAGAAGCAACACAAAAATCAGAAGATAGGAAAAGACAATGCGACTGGTGGTCATATGCCGAACAATAATATGGATTTGGACCCCGAAAGATTAACAGTTAAAGTGCCGCCTCCGAAGTTCATCAGCGTCACCTTGGATGGAACGGAAAAAAACATGAAAAACATTAGTCCATTCTACGTGAGACGTGCGCTTGATGGACTCGTTGGGAATGTCAGAAATGCAACTCGGCTCCATAACGGTAGTCTCCTCGTTGAGACTGCATCTGCAAAACAGAGTGAGACGCTGATAAAGCAAAGTTGCTGGGATCATACCCAATCAGAGTTGAACGTCACTCCTCGCTCAACCCCACGCGAGGAGTTGTGCATACAGATTCTCTAGATGGTCTGTCAGATGAAGAGGTCCAACTAGAGCTGGCGGAACAGTCCGTGTCCAAGGCTTACCGTTTACTACGGAAGCGGGACGGACGGACTGAACCCCTAAGCACAGTCTTTCTGACCTTTGAGACGTCTCTTTTGTCAGAACATATATTTGTCGGCTACGAGCGTGTCCCTGTGCGTGCGTATGTGGCGAACCCATTGCGGTGCTTTAGGTGCCAACGGTTCGGACATACGCAAAAACGTTAAACAAACAATATCATCTTTGCAAAGTGCAGCGGTGCTGACCATGAGGATTCCCCATGTACCGGCGCCGAGCACTGTGTGAATTGTTCTGGAGACCACGCTTCTAACTCTAAAAACTGCCCAAAGTATATGCTGGAAAAGACGATTCAAGAGATTCGACTATGTCCCCTCAGTCTACTATGTACTCTCAGTGCAATCTCTGTTCTCTCACTACACTCACTCCTACCAGCCCACTCTGTCCTCTCAGTCCACTCTGTCTTCTCAGTCCACTCTATGTCGTTTAAGTCCAATCTCTCTCCTGCCACTACACTCTCTGTCCCCTCAGTCAACTCTCCATCCTCTCTGTCCACTCTATGATCTCTCAGACCAATCTCTCCTGTCACTACATTCTCTGTCCTACCAGCCCACTGTCTGCCTACTCAGTCAACTCTATGTGTTCTCAGTTCAATCTCTGTCCTGTCACTACATTCTCTGCTCTCTCAATCCACTCAATGTGCTCTCAGTCCAAGCTCTTTCCTGTCACTACTCTCTTTGTCCTACCAGTCCACTTTCTATCCTCCAGTCCACTCTTTGTCTTCTCAGTCCACTCTTTGTGCTCTGAGTTCAATCTCTTTCCTGCCACTACACTCTCTGTTCTATCACTCCACTCTGTGTCCTCTCAGTCCACTCTGTATCTTCTCAGTCCGCTCTATGTACTCTCAGCCCAATCTCTGTCCTGTCACTACACTCTCTGTTCTCTCAGTCCACTCTATGTGCTCTCAGTCCAATCTCTGTCCTGTAACTACACTCTCTATCCTTCCAGTCCACTCTATGTCATCTCAGTCCACTCTCTGTCCTCTCAGTCCACTCTAAGGCCGGTATTCATAGTCGGTGACTTATTTGTTCAATAAGTATGACTTTGTTAATTTATACTTATTGGAAAATCTTAACTTATATGATTACGGTATTCATAGTCGGCTAATAAGTCGTACTTTGTTAAGTTTTATTCAATAAGTGTAACTTATGTGTATACAAATAAGTCGAACTTATTGGTATGAGAAATTTCATGGCCATTGTCACGACAATGTAAATCAGACAGTAGATTTTCTTTTGTCTCTAAATTTGTATGCATAGCTTCTGTACGATATACAATAAAATGATTGATGTAATCTACGGAAAGAAGAAAAGAAAATATTTCAATTATGTACAGAAAGATGATTGTATTGAAGGAGATTATTCTAAAATACTCAAAGATTGTAGAGAATAAGAAGACCAACGCAGTTTTTTTAAGACAGAAGATGGCAATTCGTCGATACATATTGTGAAATATGTAAGTAAGCCTAATACAATATTTCCTTTTAAAAGTTTATATTATAACATAAAGAAAGAAATTATGAAGTTCGTTTACGCGAAGTTGGAAATTTTATTGTAATTTGGTTATAATGATTACAGAGGTTTGGAAAACAACGGATAGGCTACTATGGACGAACATCAAATGTCACCAACGGAATGTTTTGACCAATGAACGTCAAGCAGTGATGGCTACACGAAGTGGTCTTCCAGTAAAAATATGAAGGACATTGATCCACCTGTAGCACAAATGGTCCAAGTTCCGGGAGCGGTTGACTCCGATATGATTGCGAGTGAACTAGAAGGTAAGCAGTATTACATTCAACATTCTTTCTTGAACATTTTTTTGTTTCTTGGCCTATTAGCTATTATTTGTTAATAAAAAAATTATCAAATCATATTTATTTACATGAAGCGAGTCCGTAATAGGTAACTATACCTAACAAGTGATAGAATGAGGAAGAATAAATTCTACACAACATAATTAGCCAGTTGACATAGTATACATATTGTTTACATTGCAGTTGTGTTTGCAGAGGAAGTAGAGGGAGCACGTATTGCACCAAATCCTCCCGATGATGTATCCCCCTCTACTGCTGGTCCATCCAACTCAATTGCAGCTCAAACAGCGAAGGCAACTCCAGCAGCATAAGCGGATCACACAAGAAAGCGCAGGAATGTAGTTTTGAAGGAACAGAGTTAATTTATTATTATTTTTACAAGTCAATAATGCAATTGAGATCGGAAGCTCACAAACAAATACCGCTTGTCCATAATGAAATCCAGACAAATTACTTCAATCGGTTATTGTATAAAACTTCATAGTATTCATTGTTGATATTACAAATCATCTAAATTTTAAATGTTTTGGTAAATCACATAAAATAATAAATATTTTGCTTCAGTGAAGTACATTAAAACTAATTGTGAAATTCATTTACATTTTATCATCATGCCTCCTAAACACTATGTTAATCAGTTCTTCCTGAAAGCCAAACCGAAGATTGCTGTGCAGATGATGCAACAGGCACAGCTTCATGTGGAAGAGTCATTACGTTTGGATCATCTTCTGGTAAGTTGTCATTTTCTCCGAACTCGAATTGTGAAGCACTGCACAGGCAACAATAAATTATATTTGGGACATTGTCGAGTTTGTTTTTTAAACCAACCGACAGATAAGGAAATCTTACCTTCCATACCTCAAACATTCTCTCCACTACGTTAATTCTCGTCCTTTTTTCGGCTCTATTGTACCTATAAATTTTAAAGTAGCAATGCGATATTTCCACAACTGCTTACATTTGACAATTTATTTACTTTCATTATGACTGTAAGAAAACGTAATTGGTTACTGTGATTCCATGTTCGGTGAGCTCTACGCTCGTTTGAAGCAATGAACCACCGGGAAGGGTAGCTGCGAATATATTGAATAAGCAGTCGTGGATAGCTGATAAGCAGACATCGGATTTTTAGGCACTAAAAATGCAGTTTTAGGCGCCTAAAATAAGCTCAAAATTTGTAAAATTAGGCTCTATTTGAATGAAAATAGGCATTTTAGGCACATCAAGGTATCATACTTATTTCTTTCACTGAAATTTTTAGTTATACACTAAAATACGCACAAAAAAGTATGTTTAAACATTAAAAAAGAATACTATATTATATTTATAAACAGAGCTGCACAAATTTAATATATTGAAACTAATGAAATAATGATTATTGATATCAAGATTACTCATTTTAAGTTATTGAAATTCAGTTCCATGCTCAGACTTTATTATAATTATCTGCACAGTACACCACCAGAATTTTTTCTAAATTCTCCACAGTTAACCTTTGCCTTTTGTCACTGAGAATCATTTTGAAAGCAGAAAAACTTCTTTCAACCGAAACTGATGTGAGAGGCGCAGATTTTAAATTAGGTACAATAGAAACATCAATACTTACTGGAACATTCACACTTTCCCCCGATATCACTCTTGATACTTTTTCCAACAATGAAAATCCTACATTCTTATTTAATACGTTGTCCCACTTATTTTTAACTTTTTTCCCAGTTTCGCCCAAAGCAGAATGTATGTTCACTTGAGCTTCCTTTACTATTGCTATTTGGCTACAAAGAGATTGTTTTTCACGTTCTAATTGTTCAATGCTTGCAGGTATGAAAGAAAAGTTTGATGTTATGTAGGCAATATCGTTTTTCACTCGTGAGTCATTCAGACAATCTTCCACTGCTTTCACACACGCTGCACTATCAGTTTCAGGTAATTTATCAATAACTGTGACCACTTCTTTAAAATACTTAGAACAATACACCACTGACTGAATCCAGGTTCCCCATCGTGTAACAACCGGCTGAGGTGGGAGTGGGATATCTGGAAAGTTCTCTCTGAATATTGAAATCCTGGATGGGGCTTTACAAAAACATTTTTTTGTGTTAGAAATAAACGAATTGACAAGAGGAAATTCATTCCGGATTGTTTCAGAAACCCTGTGAAGGCTATGTGCTAGACAGGTTACATGCGTGAGGTTAGGATAAAATGTTTTAAGAAGTGGAGCTGCAGCAACCAATGTATGAGGCAGCATCAGTACAAAACAACAGAACTTTAGAATCGTCTATATTACCTGAGTATAAAGACTGTAGGCCTTTATTTACAAAATAAGCAATGGCTTGGCTATTCACTTTCGAAAGTTCCTTAACACGTACGAGGTGTGGAATCGAAGGTCCATCAGGACTAAGTTTTCCTACTACCATATTTGCTATATACCTATTCATAGGTTTCATCCACAGAGACCCATATGTAAGAATCACCTATAGCCTATCCTCCTGAATGGAAGCTAAAGTTTCATAGGTTTCATCCACAGAGACCCATATGTAAGAATCACCTATATCCTCCCGAATGGAAGCTAAAGTTTCATTGTATATTCTGTCTAAGTAATTTTTTCTTAGGGTCGACTCAGATGGGATATTTTGTTTGCAGTATTTTTGTAAAAACTGTCTTAAAACCGGATTTTCAATTGCATTCCAGGGAATGTTAGCAGTAACAAACGCTCTGGTTAAATCAGCATAGAAATTGCTTCTGAGATTGGATGAAGTAGGCTGTGTTAGTAAAGTTTGTTGCAGTTGATTTTTCTGCTGAGCTTTAGCCTTATGAGCCGCTCCTTGCACATGCTGCTTTAGGTGGCACTTCTTTTCTTGCGAAATCTAAAAATGTAAAGTAAACTGAATTAAAATAAAATCCTAATTCTTGTATTGCCGTATTTCTATCACAAAGTTAGTGGGTTCGAACAATCAAAATTTTAATGACCTGCAAATACTTTAACTATCGGAATTTAAAAGGTTAAAGTGTAGTGGTCTTAAAAAGAATTATACCTCAGGATAGCTCAGTCAATGTATAAATATTATAGGCCTACTCATTAAAATTAATAGAATTTATATATTTCAACTATTGTTACATACCTGTTTGCTACAAATCTTGCAGAATATTATTTTTCCATCATAAGTGAATTCTGAATATTCTGTTAGCCATTGCCGGATCGATGTAGATTTTGCACTTATATTTTTCGGCATTATCGCGTTAAACTTCACAGGAAAAGGTCCTACCGCTCAAAACTTCTCAACACAAATAAGGTGAGGGAAAGAGCAACTGTTAACGAGCATTCAAATGAACCGTTGTTATTGAGATTCAATTGGACAAAAATACAAAGTTCCACTTATTGTTGCATTTCCTGGTAGTGTTAACACTAGGAGGGCCATTCTTTTAAATATTTTGTAACGGTTTACCCTACTAATTCGCAGTTTTACGACTTTTCATAAATATTTCAAAAACACTCTTTCTCCAAAAATTGTGATTTTATGACAGTCTGAAGGACAGTACAGCTAATCGGTTTCAGACCGAAAACAGTCATTTTTATAGTATAGTGTATCTCTGAATCGGTAGCAGCACATGTTGTGATTGTTGCCTGCTTCAAAACTAAGGTTGGTTCTTTGTCGGCATTTATGCCTCCAAACATGTTAAATTCGGTGAAATCTATTGCGAGTGTCGTGAGATTCAAAACATTTTGTTTCCTTTATCACTGGTTTCATGGCCGGTGTGAAGCAAACTTTCCACTTTTTAAATGCCTTAAATTTCGCAGTGAATGCATGTATAAATTATAAAAAGTAAGAGTAAAATGCGAAACTTTATAGTGAGTTAGGCATTTTTAGGCGAATATTAACAAATTAGGCTCTAATAACCGTTTTAGGGCATTTTAGGGCACTATAAAACTCTTTGAATACCTTTCAATTTCCATGAAACACAAATATTAATAATTATTTTTACTTTTCTCCTAAAGAAACAAAATAGGCATTTGCCCTAGAATCCGATGTCTGCTGATAAGGGGTGGTCCTCCAGCTTGAGGGTTGGGCGAAGGACTAACAACCCATCACAGTAAAAAAAGAGCTTGTTACGAAACCCCAACATAAGCCTCGAAATGGGACTGATTCTATGGCAAAGGAATAAGATTATAAGATTTGGTACTTGGAATGGCACCAGTCTTTACAGAACAGAACATTAGTAGCAAATGAACTAGCTAGATATAGAATAGACTTTTTGGGAGTACAGGGGGTTAGATGAGAATGGTCTAACACCAATTTGAAACAGGATTCTTTATTCATAAAAAGAAAAAATTTAAAATTTTTAAATCATGGTTTAGTTAACGACGGTCGCAACTGCAGAGGTTATATCAGCGTCGCCTGGGCAGGGCATGTAACATGTATGGAATCCAGAAATGCATATAGAGTGTTAGTTGGGAGATCTGAGGGAAAAAGACCTAGTTGGGAGGTTAATATTAAAATGGATTTGAGGGAGTTGGGATATGATGCTAGGGACTGGTTTATTCTTGCTGAGGATAGGGATCGATGTCGGGCTTATGTGAGGGCGGCAATGAACTTCCGCGTTCTCTTAAAGCCAATTATAAGTAAGTATGACAGCAAGAAGGCTTTGTTTTAAATTCATTTTATTAACACATAATAATTTAATTTAAATTGACTGGATAAGGGTGTTTAATCTTACTAATATTGAAATGTAATGAATATTAAAGGAACCTAACCTCACCGATATATTGAATACCTCATATAAATTAATTTATAGTTAATTCAACGACGCTCGCAACTACAGCGTCCCCGGTGTGCCGGAATTTTGTCCCGCAAGAGTTCTTTTACATGCCAGTAAATCTACTGACATGAGCCTGTCGTATTTAAACGCACTTAAATGCCATCGACCTAGGCCGGGATCGAACCCGCAACCTCGAGAACAGAAGGCCAGCGCTATTCCAACTACACTACCTAGGCAGACAAATACCTCATATATTTATAGTCTACGGTTATGGCTATATTTTAAGAAAATTAAATTTATTTCAAAATTTTCCATGGCATAAAATCTCAAGCGAATAAGTAGTAGTAATCTATCTCGGCTTTGCAAGAGTTCTTTCCACTTTCGGAAGTACTGATTCCAAAACCTTTTGCAAAAACGAAACTTCCTTTTGAATTCAAAATCATTATAAAATTCAGACCGACCCACGATGTTTGGCAAGTAACGCTTTTGAGCGCGAATTTACTGCATTTCAATAATTTCCTTGGCCAGTTCTTTATAAACATAATTAATTTTTAGGTTAAAACTGACATAAGTCAGGGGTTCCTTTGCCTTGATAAAGTTGAACTTATTTCATAACATAAGTCGCACTTGAGTCACTATGAATAGCAATAAGTTCAACTTCATGAAGTCAGACTTTGTAAAGTAAAGCTTATAAAATCATCACGACTTATAATAAGTACGACTTATTTGGACCGAAATCTGTAATTGAGACGAGATTTAAGTTCAACTTATATTTAAGTATGACTTATTTCGACTATGAATACCGGCCTAAGTGCACTCAGTCCAATCTCTGTCCTGTCACTACACTCTCTGTCATAGCAGTCCACTTTTGGTCATCTCAGTCCACTCCCTGTCCTCTCAGACCACTCTTTGTCTTCTCAGTCCACTGTATGCGCTCTCAGTCCAAACTCTGTGCTATCACTACACTCTCCGTCCTACCAAGTTCAGTCTCTGTCCTCGTAGTCCACTCTATGACCTCTCAGTGCACCCTGTCGTCACTATCCACTCTATTAGCTCTTAGTGCATTACCTATCATGTCATTGGAGCATTATATATTCCAATTTTACGATTATTTGCATTTCTGTTGTACTCATACATTTTCCAAGAAATTACATTTATACGGGGATCGAACTCGGGTAATAATTTGTTTGGTCAACAGTTTCTTTGCCGTACGATTTTCCTGAGCTGGAAGCATCCAACGAGTTAGAAAGAGAAGACTATAGAGTGGCCATGTTGTCCTGTACAGCGCTCTTTGCGGTGTCACCGCGAAACACGGCAGATCTGAGCTAAGCGCCCACCTTTGTAAAAATTCGTCTGCTTACAATGTTGTATAACGGAGGTAAGAGGTACAAAAAAACGAAGAAAAAACATGCCTGTTGTGTGTGCTGCATATAACTGCAATTTCAAAAGGAAAAAGACAACTGATATATCATATTTCATGTAAATTTTATGAAGTTAAGTCCATAGTCTTGTTAATTAGCAGTATTTTTTTTAATGCATAAATGTATAACAACGCCCGGCATAAACAAAATAAATGGTTCACTGGTAATGTACATAAACTAAATACGGATAAAACCAATACAATTCCGTTTCAGACCCAGTGAAAATCAAATAGCAATACAATATTAAAACTGTATTTCGACACCGGCATCCTTTATTTCTGCTCCTTCTGTCCTTACTGCCTATACAAGAAGACGATGAGCTGTAGCTTATAAGAAGTTAGGCCTATTTCGAAGACAACCGATTAATCAAATAAATGGTTCACTAGTAATAAAGTTAAACTAAATACGGATAAAACCACTACAATTCCGTTTCAAACCTAATAATAGCAATCAAATATTAAAATTGTATTTCGACACTCGCATCCAAAATAACGCAAAACTCTGGGGTAGGTCGTATTGTTGTTAGTATTTTGAATGGAAGGACATGAAAGAACATAATTGAGCACCCACGTGCAATAATGGGGTAAGTATGAATATATTTCGTAACTACTTACCCCATTATTGTACGTGGGTGCTCAATTATACACTAATAATTATCTGTGGTGCCACAGCCCTTGAAAGGCTCAGACAGACCAGCCGGCTGTTGGCCTCACGTTCACATTTCGATAATAATTATACTTTACTGTAACAAAAAAACTGAAAGCGTGTTTTGTCATGTTTCACCCACGTTACAAGCTTGGAGGTAAAGGTTGTTTATTACAGATAGGGCCTATTTTCATTCTATATCTTATGGTATAGTAAATAGTTTTGCAACGTGTAGAGACTGGGAAAACAATTATAATAAAGTCATCCGAATCATACTCGTTCATTTTATAGGGAGTCTTGCAGGTCGCATTTAAAAGAACCTAGGAATATTAATATTTTCTTCAGTATATTTGCTAGGACTTCTTGTCATACTAGATGACAATTTTGCTTAGGTTATTCTTTTAAGCATTCCTTCTAGGAATAGCTCAAGTGTTTTAAATTTAGCGTACATAAGTTTAGATTAAGTTTCTACCACGTATTTAACGAATTACTAGGTTTTTCTACTTCAGTTTAACTGATTTAAGCTAACGAAATTAAGACAGCTGACGATTCTAATGTCAGTTATCACCACGCCCACTTTGTTTTGGGCGCATAAGTTCATTACCGACGGTCGTTCAGTATTCTACAAACATGGCGGCGCAATGACCACTCTATATCTTTCTCTTTCTAACTCGTTGGAAGCATCATGTCAATGCGACTCTGGTCTTCTGTCTGTAAACTACGTCCAAGATTTAATGTAGTTACAACTTACTGACTTTTCAAATACATGATAGCAGCTTTTCTCTCATCGCTATGGAGTGTAGCCATGAGCAACGACTAACAAAAGGAACGCGTTCCACAAAATACGCATGCGCGGAAACGCTTGTGTGGAAGTGAAGCCAGAAGCAGACGACCAACGCAACGCTGGATAGAAGCTCGCCACACCAGTAGCGCTCCGTTAGCACATTATAACCAGCCACTGCACAGATCACAGCACACACAAGCCGCTGAGCCTGTCTCACGGCATAAATGAATGAAACATGACTACAATGGAATCGCCACCGACACGCGCCGTCTTGTTTTCCAAACAACTCTCATTTCTAAATCGTGTATTGTATTGTTATAAATTGAGGCAGTAGCCGGAAAAAGGGACCATAAGCAAAAGTCATGTTTCGAGAAAACAAAGATTGAAAGACTTATTTTTATGTAATAGCGATTTGAATGCACTTTTATCAAAATAATAATTTGCATTCTGTTACAATAATATTTGTCTACAAGTATTTATTAAACAATGCATTGCGACTTTAATAGTGTTATATATATATATTTCAGCATTTTATTAGCCCTTTTTCCAGAGAACAAGTTTTTTCATCAAAATACTTTCAATATGGTTATATTTTAGGAGAAATTAATCATCAGCATTGAACAGCGCACATTACTGAGGTTTACAAGTTCTTAATAATTTTAGCAAAATTGTATTTCTATCACAGATCTCGTACTTACGTCATAAATTTGTACCGAATACGTGAAATTAATTAGTGTTCTGTTGGGTGCAAAATACAAATTACAGATTATTTAGTCTTAATCTAGAATGGATTCACACTCACTTCAAAGTTTATCTTCAGAGTGCAGTGTACACATTAGTGCACATCCTGGATGGACTCACAGGCACTTTGAGGATAATTGTCACTCATGTTTGCTGAATTCCATAAATACGAAAGGGTGCATGGTTCATTCAATTAGCTATCCTGCTCTCTGCTTACAAGATATTGAAACGAAACTACGTAAGCAAGTAGATTTTAAAACGGAGAATCGAATTAAACATTCTCTCGAAAAAGAGCCAATAGACCTGTGGGCCCATTTTCCGGCTACTGCCTCAGTTGGTAGCGCGTTTATAGTATTAAAGTAAAGTAGGAAAATAGTTTTAGTAGCTTCAGTACATTTGTCACATGTTTCGTGAATTTTTGTGTGCGTGTCCATGTATATTCGAAGTACACGAAGTTGGTTATTTCAATATACTAGTAGGCTACACCGCTATGGTTGTGTTTCGACTGACTGCGAACACTAGAGATTCTTGCACGGTTTTTTTTTTTTATTTCCTTAAAGAGAAAAATGAAGCAATGAAATGGATAAACGATGTTAGTTTGTATAAAGGATGTACTTTCATTTACAAATAGCGAAGTTAAAATTTTGAAAACGTATGTCTATGGCTCTTTCTATTATTCCTACAGTACATGATTTTGTGCATTGTTTTGGAGGATAGCTGACAAAGAACCTTCAAAGTACTGACTAGTTTGAGTTTTCACTTGCAGTTTCCCCAACCCGTTTTTTTTTTTTTTTTTCAGAAATTTAAGTAAATAATATAGGCCTATGGACTTTCCTCACGCAGAATCTAACAAGACGAAACAGAAGAAGTCGAAGAGATTGGTAAGTCCATGCCTTGTTCTATATTTGTAATTGATATGTAGTGGTTAAAAAAAACTTGAAATGTAACGTGACGTTTATTTTATTCAGTATTTAATATAGTAAAATTCAATACTGATAATATAGGTGAAAATTAACATTAATAGTTGACAATATGCCTAATGACTTTGTTTATAAAATGTCATGAATACGTATCGTTTAAAAATGTTATGAAAATAATATTAAAATCTGATCTGTCTGGAACATGTATCTTCATATTTGCGCAGTGAATATAGTGGCAGGGCTGTACGTACTTGTAGTCCAGGCAGAACATGATAATGAGTAACCTTCCTTCTTAAATCTTGTGATTAACCAATAGTTTAGAATATTGTACTTTACAATCATTTTATCATCATAAGTATTATTATCAACCTCAACGTATAGGCCTATTGAGATATTATGTTACCATTATGTACGATTATAATATAAAGATCATATTAAATTTTGTTTAAATTATAACGCAACGCTGCTTCAGCATAAGATTAATGTTTCACTTATGTTATTTCAAATGTTGTGAAGATTTTTTTCGCATCTATATACGTAATGAAAAGTTTAACGATTGAATTTAAATTAACAAGAATACGAAGTACAACGGATAAAATGCATATCTTTAAACGCAGTTCGCGTGCTTATAGTTGCATTACGATCAAGTACGTAGGCAATATTGTAGGCTCACATTGTACCATAATTTATGAGTTCATTATTAGTTACTGGTATAACAGCATTGACTGCAAATCAATAGGCTTAGTAACAGAGACGTAGCCAAGTTAAGATGGGAGATGCCAAGTTTTGGGAACATCACATGGCAAATTTGCCCATAACTTAGCTGCAGCATATTTAAAAGACAGTAATAATAATTGTTTAATATCATAACATTTAAAATCAATTTATAGACTCTCCAGAGATTGACATTTGTTTGATTTGAAAAATCTTATTGCATAAAACAAGCAACACCCGTGTTGCGAGCTGTGTCGTCACCGAGGCATGCGTAAACAAAAAAGAGTTAGAAAGAGAAAGATATAGAGTGGTCATTGCGCCGCCATGTTTGAAGAAAAGTGAACAACCGTCCGCCATGAACTTATGCTCACAAAACAAAGTCGGCGTGGCAATAAGTGACATTGGAATCGTCAGCTGTCAAAATTTCGTTTGCATAAATCAGTTAAACTGAGGTGGAAAAACCTAGTATTTCGTCAAATACGTGCTACAAACTTAATCTAAACTTGTGTACGCTAAATTTAAAACACTTGAGCTATTCCTACAAGGAATGCTTAAAAGAATAACCTAAGCAAAATTGTCACGTAGTATGACAAGAAGTCCTAGCAAACATACTGTAGAAAATGTTAATATTCCTAGGTTCTTTAATGCAACCTGCAAGATTGCCTATAAAATGAACGAGAATGATTCGGATGATTTTATTAAATTCTTTTCCCAGTCTCTACAAGTTGCAAAACTATTTATTATACCATAAGATATAGAATGAAAGTGGGCCCTAACTGTAGTAAACAACCTTTACCGCCAATTAATAAAATAAATCTATAATTCTTTACCGTCAAGCTGGTAACTTGGGTAAAACATGACCAAACACGCTTTCAGTTTTTTTTTTGTTACAGTAGAGTATAATTATCGAAATGTGAATGTGAGGCCAACAGCCGACTGGTCTGTCTGAGCCTTTCAAGGGCTGTGGCACCACAGATTATTATTAGTGTATAATTAAGCACCCACGTACAATAATGGGCTAAGTAGTTACGAAATATATTCTTACTTACCCCATTATTGCACATGGGTGCTCAATTATGTTCTTTCATATCTTTCCAGTCAAAATACTTACAACAATACGACCTACCTCAGAGTTTTGCGTTATTTTGGATACGAGTGTCGAAATACAATTTTAATATGTGATTGCTATTACTGGGTTTGAAACGGAATTGTTGTGGTTTTATCCGTATTTAGTTTAACTTTATTACTAGTGAACCATTTATTTGATTAATCGTTTGTCTTCGAAATAGGCCTACTTTTTATAAGCTACAGCTCATCGTCTTCTATAAGCAGTAAGGACAAAAGGAGCAGAAATAAAGGATGCCGATGTCGAAATGCAATTTTGATATTGTATTGGTATTTGTTTTCCACTGGGTCTGAAACAGAATTGTGGTGGTTTTATCCGTATTTAGTTTAAGTACATTACCAGTGAACTATTTATTTTGTTTCTGCCGGGAGTTATTACACATTTATGCATGAAAAATTGCTGCTAATTAACAAAACTACGGACTTAACTTCATAAAATTTACATGAAATGTGATAGTTCAGTTATCTTTTTCCTTTTGATATTGCAGTTATATGCAGCACACACAACAGGCATGGTTTTACTTTCTTGTTTTTTTTTTTTTTTTTGTACTTCTTACCTCATTTATACAACATTGTAAGCAGACGCAGTTTTTACAAAGATGGGCGCTTAGTTCAGATCTGCCGTGTTTCGCGGTGGCACCGCAAAGAGCGCTGTACAAGACAACATGGCCACTCTATATTCTTCTCTTTCTATCTCGTTGGTAAACAACGGCCATAGGATGGGCTAATGGCGCGCGCAGTTCTGGTATCGTCTGCGTGGCTAAGGTATCGTCACAGTCTTATACATAAGTCGCGCAACTTCAACATTTTTTTTGCCAACATTCGCGACACTCGCGCCCAAGCGGCAGGCAAGGCACTGGTCATAGGGTTGATACAGCCAGCACGTGCTTTAAAGGGATGCGAGATGTTATAATAACGTTTTAATCATGCGTCGGAATAAAGGCAATGTGTGCAATGACGAAAATTGCAGTAACAACAAGTTTAAATCTCCGAATTTGTCGTTCTTCAGATTCCCTAAAGACCAAGAGAAAATCATAACTCAGTCATAACCAATAATCCACGTTGTAGATAGCCTACGTATTGTGTTCTATAAAACATTTATTAGTTATCGGTTACCTATTTGTATGTCAGGAAGAACAGTTTAAATAAAAACAAAGTAAATACCTGTTACAGTATAGTATTTTTTTGCAGAGATCATATGTGTAAATGTGTAACCATTCCGATTTTGGATAATATATCTACAGTTTTTAATGCAAGTAATTCCATAATTTTTGTATTCGTGTTTTTTTCTTTATATTTTTAAAAAGTTGAATGTTGTATAGCATTCAAGTAGGTATCATGGTATTAATTTTGCAAGAATTCATGGCGTGTTATAATCCTTTTGCAAAATATTCACTTCTTGAATAAATCCAGACTGTGTCGATAAATTTGTGATGTGTTAGTGTAGATTCATGTGGCAGACGTATTAAGTTCTCAAGAAATAAAAGAGCCTTTTTTAATTTAATATAAAAAGCAATCTTTTCTGTAATAATTTGCATGACTGTTATTGGTGTTGATTTTACATACCCAGTGATTATTTGAGCCGTTCAGTGCAGAAGTGGTGTAAGTCAAAAGCAGGTGATGAGGTTTAAAGTAAGAATTCTGTAAAATACAGCGCAAAGTAGCAATTAATATATCCTTCGTTCTATTCACCGACTACTAATAGTTTAAATACATTCAATATGAACTGCCACTTTGCGCTGTATTTTACAGAATGTTTACTTTAACCCCTAATTACACATTTTTGACTTACATCACTTCTGCCCTGAAAATAAAATTAGGCCTACATTTTCTGAGTTAATTGAAGTTACAATTTTTTTAACAAAATTGTGTGTACATTTATTTGTTCTCACCTACGTCATATTAAAAGTAAGTGCATGTAAATTACGTATTATATAGGTAGGATAAGTTAAACTTAGGCATTATGTGTGAAAACTGAAAATGTAATGTAAAATGCGGTTAACTTACCATAAAAATTTAAACCATAACATCAGCGCTATTTGTGACTCAAAATAATAAAGGAAATACAGGTTCTTAAGAAATGGAAAAATAATGAACTTCATATTAATGTTTAAATCCTCCCCTTTTCTTTATTTTCAAGTTTACCCCAATTTGCGGTATGCAAAATCGTTAATTTCTCAGGAAACAGGGAGAGGAGTTCACCACGCGATGTACCCTACGAGATATGCCCTACAATTCTGAAGCTACTAATTTTTACTCTTCTCACAGGAAATACAAAGTTCCAATGATTCATAAATATATTTAGGAATGAATGAATTAACCGACCACGCACGAACAATTATATTATTTCAAACCATGATACGTGATCAGAGCCATGATTCAGTTGTAAGGAGCAGAAAGAATTACTTTTATTCCCAGCTTCTGAAACTTGTAGATTAGCTGCGTGTGAAATTCTTCCAGGATTCTAAAGTAGAATTAATAAGAACCATATACACTTATTTAATAGCATAAAAATATAAAATAAACTACGCAAAACCTGTTTTCTGATGTGTTATAAGTCGTGTGCACACTTTTAACTTGCCTGCCGCTAGAGGGCTACTGTCACGCCAGCTGTCAAATGTTGGCATATTTTATACGTATGAGTTGCGTGACTGTATCTATGGACTGTGGTATCGTCTTCTTGTGACGTCACTTCCGCGCATGCGTACATAATGGAACGCGTTCCTGTCATTTTTGTCGCTGCTCTGCCATGCATATATGCCAATGAGTTAGATACTATAGAGAGGCCACAACGCCTTCTAGTTTAAGACAATTGAACATTGGTCAAACATATGACGGTGCGGCAGAGATGGCTGGAGAAATAAATGGACTTAAAACCACAGTTCAAGACATTTATGCTAGAGCTCTATTTGTTCATTGTTTCAGTCATGTCCTAAATCTAGTCTTATCTCAGTCAGCTATGAGTATTAAGGAGTGCCGGATCTTTTTTTCAGACATTGAATGGACTAAGTAGCTTCTTCTCCAAGTCTACAAAACGCGCGCATGCTCTTACTGAATATTCCAACAGAATAATTCCAAGAAATGCACCCACAAGATGAAATTTCTCTTCCAGAATAGTCAATATTGTAAAGGAGAACCGTAAATTGCTGGTGGACTTTTTTAAAAATATACTCAACAACTCATCAGACTGGGAAAGTGAAACTGTTGCTCTTGCGCGTGAATATTTGTCTTTCCTTTCAGAGTTTGAGATGTTTCTAAATGTGTTATCAAAAAGATCTATGCATACATTGACATTCTGTACAACATTCTTCAAACGAAGCATTTGGATATTCTGTATTGTGTAGAAAAGGTTAATAAAACAAAACGTATTGTTCTACATGAGAGATACAGATTTGATGCATTATGGAGTGATGTTTGTAATGAAGTCGAATGTGAAGAAGTGCCGCGAAAAAGAAAATGCCTGGAAAATGATGTCATAAAATACAGGAGAATATTTTTTGAAAAAATAGACAATGTGACAAACCATATTACAGATAGGTTTGGAAATCTCCCTCAGTTGGAATTTATTTCATTGCTTGATCCAAACAAATTTCAGTCTTATAAATTAAATTTTCCTAATTCCGCCCTGGATGCGCTGAATGTAAAGCACAGTGCAGTGTTTGATATAGTTCGTCTAAAAAATGAATTGACAGTCCTATATTCAATGGAAGAGTTTCGTGGAAAATACCCTCATGAACTGGTGACACATTTAAAATCAAAACAACTCCACACAGAATTTGTCGAATTGTACAAATTGACCCTACTGGTTTTGACCATACCAAGCACATCTGCATCTGCTGAGAGGTCATTTTCTGCCCTTAAGCGGATTAAATCACTTCAAAGATCAACTCAAGGGCAAGAAAGATTAAGTAGTTTAGCCTTGATGTCCATTGAGAAGAAAAAGCTGAAAGAAATCTGAAAATCCCCTACATTCCACAGCGATGTCATTGAGGAGTTTTCTGAAAAGGAACGCAGAATGGAGTTCACCTTTAAGTAAATAAGGTATGATTTATTTAATTACCAATTTATTTTATCATTAGTTTCCGGAAGTTTCTGTTTTCTTACCCTCCTTCTGGCTGCTGCTCTGGTTTGATGTCAGAACTCACTAAAATTATATCAAATTATCAATATGTTCGAGATATTGTAAGTTGTATACCTATGTAGCATGTAAACATGAAGAGCCTACCCTAATGCAATAGGTTGCGCACGCCACTGATTATTATGTATTGTATTAATTGTAGATTTGGGTCAGTGGAAGAGCAGGCCTTAACTCTGCCAGGTAAAATAAAATAAATTATTATTATATTTTTCGGATACATCAATATTTAATTTAAACAGTCCCTATTTACACTTGCTATTTGTCGTTCGACTTACAGCGCGGGCGCATGCGCAGTACAGATTTCGTTCCTTTCCTTTCGACATCTGCTGAGTAGAAGCTGTTTCTATTTCTGTGCGGCATTTCCTAGGTGGGCCAGCCGAATTGACGCGACAGGACCCGAACATGTTTCGGAAAAGCAGTAGCAGACAACTTTTAATCGGCTGTTTCTCTGTTTCCGCGCGCTTTGTAGCATCATGTCAGAGTGGAACAAAAACCAAGTAATGAAATTAATCAAGCTTTACGATGAATTTCCATACTTTTATGACATCAGAAATAAGGACTCGGAGCGAAAATGCACTGGAGTTTATTTGTAAAAATTTGGAGTCAGTTCGTCCCAATACTATTCCCTCCGACATCAAAACAAAAATAAAGAACATCAGAAGTCAATATGCAAGAAAAAAAATTAAACTTTCAATTCATTTTAATATAATAAATATCTATTGGACAATTTTGTTCCAGTTTGAAATCTTTACTGAGAACATGGAATAACCCTTTCTCCTGCCTTCTGGACCTCCATCTCCTTTCCCAGTCTCTCTCTCTCTCTCTCTTTTTTTTTTTTGCTTCTCATTAGTGCAAGTTAACAAAACACTTGAAGCTGCAAAAGCTAAAACAGCTACTTTTTATTGTTAAAATCCATTCTGTTCATTTAAAAGGCTCACCACATCATTCAACTAGCCTCGAGTAGCAGACGAGAAATCTGCCAAGAGTGAACGGTGATACTACATTTAGCCGACAGAAAGCGCAACAACTTGCGTCGACTTGTGGACGAGAAATCTGCCAAGTGTAAACGGTGATGCTACATATAGCCAACAGAAAGCGCTTGATGTTGCGCGACAAATAGCAAGTGTAAATACGGACTTAGCCACGCAGACGATACCAGAACTGCGCGCGCCATTAGCCCATCCTATGACCGTTGTTTACCAACGAGATAGAAAGAGAAGAATATAGAGTGGCCATGTTGTCTTGTACAGCGCTCTTTGCGGTGCAACCGCGAAACACGGCAGATCTGAACTAAGCACCCATCTTTGTAAAAAATGCGTCTGCTTACAATGTTGTATAACGGAGGTAAGAACTACAAAAAAAAAAAAAAAAAGTAAAACATGCCTGTTGTGTGTGCTGCATATAACTGCAATGTCAAAAGGAAAAAGATAACTGATATATCATATTTCATGTAAATTTTATGAAGTCAAGTCCATAGTTCTCTTAATTAGCAGCATTTTTTTCATGCATAAATGTGTAACAACTCCCGGCATAAACAAAATAAATAGTTCACTGGACATGTACTTAAACTAAATACGGATAAAACCACCACAATTCCGTTTCAGACCCAGTGGAAAACAAATACCAATATAATATTAAATTAGTATTTCGACACCGGCATCCTTTATTTCTACTCCTTCTGTCCTTACTGATTATAGAAGAAGACGATGACCTGTAGCTTATAAAAAGTAGGCCTATTTCGAAGACAAACGATTAATCAAATAAATGGTTCACTAGTAATAATGTTAAACTAAATACGGATAAAACCACTACAATTCCGTTTCAAACCCAGTAATAGCAATCACATATTAAAATAGTATTTCGACACTCGTATCCAAAATAACGCAAAACTCTGGTGTAGGTCGTATTGTTGTTAGTATTTTGACTGGAAAGACATGAAAGAACATAATTGAGCATCCACGTGCAATAATGGGGTAAGTATGAATATATTTCGTACGTACTTAGCCCATTATTGTACGTGGGTGCTTAATTATACACTAATAATAATCTATATAAAATTTACACTGTCACACGTTAAAAGTGTTAAAATTGTTTAAAAAGGTATTTACCTTCGACAGACGGCCCGTTTCGACGCTATTTGTCGTCGTCTTCAGTGTCTCTTGAACCACTGCTGATTTTGGCTCTGCGATGTGCAGTTGTCGATGGTAGGGGTGGGGGTGTGTTGTTCCTATGGTGGGGGTTGGCTGTCTGTATGTTATGACGTATTATGATGTCAAACAATGTGTGCGTATTAAACTGTAGTTGCGTATTAAGTATGTAATGTGGGTGTGCTATTGTATTCTTATATATTTCGTATTGTTCTAGGATATTTAACTGTAAACCTTTTGGTGTGATGTGTAAAATTTCCATATCTGTTTCTATATTATTGTAGTCATGATTATTGTCGATAATGTGATCTGCGTAATTTGATGTAATGTAAGGTTTGGTTATAACTTTAATATGTTCGTTGTATCTTGTATGCAAGGATCTTCCTGTCTGTCCTATGTAAAAATGTGGGCAACTATTGCATTTTAATTTATAAACTCCAGTTGAATTATATATATTTGAATGTTTAGTGTGGTTGTTTAAGAATTTCTGTGTTGTATTATTTGTTTTGTATGCAATTTTGTACTTCAGTTTTCTGAATGGAGTTGCGATTTTGTGGGTATTCGTATTGTGATATGTTAATGTTATGTATTTATTCTCGCGTGCTGTTTGTGTTGGTTTGGTCTGTTTTTGTTTTGCCTTTTTTATTAGTGTGTCTATTATGTTAGGGTTGTATCCATTGTCTTGTGCTATATATTTTATTGTGTTTAATTCTTCCGTGTAGTTGTCTTTGTTCATTGGTATATTAATTAATCTATGTGTCATTGTACGGAAAGCTGCATGCTTATGTTGTATGGGATGATTTGATGAATTGTGTATATGTGTTGTGGTTGTAGTGGGTTTCCTATATATTTTGAATTCGTGTCTATTATTTGTTTTGGTTATGGTGATGTCTAAGAAGTTTATAGCTTGCTTATGTTCCATTTCTACTGTATATTTTAATTTGGGGTGTATTTTGTTGAGTTGTTGATGTAGGTTTTCTATTTGTCTTTTGTTTCCATTATATAAGACTATTATGTCATCTACATATCGATGCCAGTACATTATTTTCTCTGCGTGTTTGTTGTTGTCGGTATTTAGTATGTGTGTTTGTTCTATGTTGTGAATAAAGATTTCAGCTAATATACTTGATATAGGTGAACCCATTGGTAATCCTTCCGTTTGTGTATAGTATTTATTGTTATGTGTGAAATAATTTTGTTTAGTAATAATTTCTGTGATGTGTAAAATTTCGTTAATATGAGTCTGTGGTATGTTATTTTTGATAAGCATTTCCCGAAGTATTTCTAGTGTTTCTGTTACTGGTATGTTTGTATATAGATTTACGATGTCAAATGATGCTAATGTTGTATTGTGTGGAATGTGTTTGTGTTTTATTTTGTTAACTAAGTCTATGGTGTTGATTATTGTTGTTGGGTTTTCAAATTGTATTCTATTTCTTATAATGTTGTCTATATATTTCGCTAATTTGTATGCTGGTGCATTCTTGTAGTTAATAAGAGGCCTGATTGGTATATTTTGTTTGTGAATTTTTGGTAATGCGTTTAGTTTAGGTGCGTGAGGTTTAATTTGTTTCAATTGTTGTTTTTTGTTGTTAGGTATGATGTGAGTGTTTTGATTTATTGTATTTTTGACTATTGTTTGATATTTTGTTGTTGGATCTGTTTTTATTTCTGTAATGTTATTTTCGTGAAAAAAATGTGTTAATTTTATCATTCATGTCTTGAGCATTCATTATTACAGTGCAATTACCCTTATCAGCTTTTACAAATGTCAAATTGTGTGCTTGTTGTTTCTCTCTTAATGTCTTTATTGTTTTAATTTCGTGCTTATCGGTTAAAGGTTTGTTTATTTTATCTATGTTTCTTAATAAATCTTGTCGGATGTATTCTTGGTGTTGTGGTTGTGTGTTTTGAATTGCTGTTTCTGCATTGATGATCATTTGCATTTGTTGTGTTCTTGGTGTCTTGTTATATTGTAGGTTATGTTTTGTTATGTTATGTTATGTTAGGTTATGTTATGTTTTAACAAGACACCAAGAACACAACAAATGCAAATGATCATCAATGCAGAAACAGCAATTCAAAACACACAACCACAACACCAAGAATACATCCGACAAGATTTATTAAGAAACATAGATAAAATAAACAAACCTTTAACCGATAAGCACGAAATTAAAACAATAAAGACATTAAGAGAGAAACAACAAGCACACAATTTGACATTTGTAAAAGCTGATAAGGGTAATTGCACTGTAATAATGAATGCTCAAGACATGAATGATAAAATTAACACATTTTTTCACGAAAATAACATTACAGAAATAAAAACAGATCCAACAACAAAATATCAAACAATAGTCAAAAATACAATAAATCAAAACACTCACATCATACCTAACAACAAAAAACAACAATTGAAACAAATTAAACCTCACGCACCTAAACTAAACGCATTACCAAAAATTCACAAACAAAATATACCAATCAGGCCTCTTATTAACTACAAGAATGCACCAGCATACAAATTAGCGAAATATATAGACAACATTATAAGAAATAGAATACAATTTGAAAACCCAACAACAATAATCAACACCATAGACTTAGTTAACAAAATAAAACACAAACACATTCCACACAATACAACATTAGCATCATTTGACATCGTAAATCTATATACAAACATACCAGTAACAGAAACACTAGAAATACTTCGGGAAATGCTTATCAAAAATAACATACCACAGACTCATATTAACGAAATTTTACACATCACAGAAATTATTACTAAACAAAATTATTTCACACATAACAATAAATACTATACACAAACGGAAGGATTACCAATGGGTTCACCTATATCAAGTATATTAGCTGAAATCTTTATTCACAACATAGAACAAACACACATACTAAATACCGACAACAACAAACACGCAGAGAAAATAATGTACTGGCATCGATATGTAGATGACATAATAGTCTTATATAATGGAAACAAAAGACAAATAGAAAACCTACATCAACAACTCAACAAAATACACCCCAAATTAAAATATACAGTAGAAATGGAACATAAGCAAGCTATAAACTTCTTAGACATCACCATAACCAAAACAAATAATAGACACGAATTCAAAATATATAGGAAACCCACTACAACCACAACACATATACACAATTCATCAAATCATCCCATACAACATAAGCATGCAGCTTTCCGTACAATGACACATAGATTAATTAATATACCAATGAACAAAGACAACTACACGGAAGAATTAAACACAATAAAATATATAGCACAAGACAATGGATACAACCCTAACATAATAGACACACTAATAAAAAAGGCAAAACAAAAACAGACCAAACCAACACAAACAGCACGCGAGAATAAATACATAACATTAACATATCACAATACGAATACCCACAAAATCGCAACTCCATTCAGAAAACTGAAGTACAAAATTGCATACAAAACAAATAATACAACACAGAAATTCTTAAACAACCACACTAAACATTCAAATATATATAATTCAACTGGAGTTTATAAATTAAAATGCAATAGTTGCCCACATTTTTACATAGGACAGACAGGAAGATCCTTTCATACAAGATACAACGAACATATTAAAGTTATAACCAAACCTTACATTACATCAAATTACGCAGATCACATTATCGACAATAATCATGACTACAATAATATAGAAACAGATATGGAAATTTTACACATCACACCAAAAGGTTTACAGTTAAATATCCTAGAACAATACGAAATATATAAGAATACAATAGCACACCCACATTACATACTTAATACGCAACTACAGTTTAATACGCACACATTGTTTGACATCATAATACGTCATAACATACAGACAGCCAACCCCCACCATAGGAACAACACACCCCCACCCCTACCATCGACAACTGCACATCGCAGAGCCAAAATCAGCAGTGGTTCAAGAGACACTGAAGACGACGACAAATAGCGTCGAAACGGGCCGTCTGTCGAAGGTAAATACCTTTTTAAACAATTTTAACACTTTTAACGTGTGACAGTGTAAATTTTATATAGATTATTATTAGTGTATAATTAAGCACCCACGTACAATAATGGGCTAAGTACGTACGAAATATATTCATACTTACCCCATTATTGCACGTGGATGCTCAATTATGTTCTTTCATGTCTTTCCAGTCAAAATACTAACAACAATACGACCTACACCAGAGTTTTGCGTTATTTTGGATACGAGTGTCGAAATACTATTTTAATATGTGATTGCTATTACTGGGTTTGAAACGGAATTGTAGTGGTTTTATCCGTATTTAGTTTAACATTATTACTAGTGAACCATTTATTTGATTAATCGTTTGTCTTCGAAATAGGCCTACTTTTTATAAGCTACAGGTCATCGTCTTCTTCTATAATCAGTAAGGACAGAAGGAGTAGAAATAAAGGATGCCGGTGTCGAAATACTAATTTAATATTATATTGGTATTTGTTTTCCACTGGGTCTGAAACGGAATTGTGGTGGTTTTATCCGTATTTAGTTTAAGTACATGTCCAGTGAACTATTTATTTTGTTTATGCCGGGAGTTGTTACACATTTATGCATGAAAAAAATGCTGCTAATTAAGAGAACTATGGACTTGACTTCATAAAATTTACATGAAATATGATATATCAGTTATCTTTTTCCTTTTGACATTGCAGTTATATGCAGCACACACAACAGGCATGGTTTTACTTTTTTTTTTTTTTTTTGTAGTTCTTACCTCCGTTATACAACATTGTAAGCAGACGCATTTTTTACAAAGATGGGTGCTTAGTTCAGATCTGCCGTGTTTCGCGGTTGCACCGCAAAGAGCGCTGTACAAGACAACATGGCCACTCTATATTCTTCTCTTTCTATCTCGTTGGTAAACAACGGTCATAGGATGGGCTAATGGCGCGCGCAGTTCTGGTATCGTCTGCGTGGCTAAGTCCGTATTTACACTTGCTATTTGTCGCGCAACATCAAGCGCTTTCTGTTGGCTATATGTAGCATCACCGTTTACACTTGGCAGATTTCTCGTCCACAAGTCGACGCAAGTTGTTGCGCTTTCTGTCGGCTAAATGTAGTATCACCGTTCACTCTTGGCAGATTTCTCGTCTGCTACTCGAGGCTAGTTGAATGATGTGGTGAGCCTTTTAAATGAACAGAATGGATTTTAACAATAAAAAGTAGCTGTTTTAGCTTTTGCAGCTTCAAGTGTTTTGTTAACTTGCACTAATGAGAAGCAAAAAAAAAAAAGAGAGAGAGAGAGAGAGACTGGGAAAGGAGATGGAGGTCCAGAAGGCAGGAGAAAGGGTTATTCCATGTTCTCAGTAAAGATTTCAAACTGGAACAAAATTGTCCAATAGATATTTATTATATTAAAATGAATTGAAAGTTTAATTTTTTTTCTTGCATATTGACTTCTGATGTTCTTTATTTTTGTTTTGATGTCGGAGGGAATAGTATTGGGACGAACTGACTCCAAATTTTTACAAATAAACTCCAGTGCATTTTCGCTCCGAGTCCTTATTTCTGATGTCATAAAAGTATGGAAATTCATCGTAAAGCTTGATTAATTTCATTACTTGGTTTTTGTTCCACTCTGACATGATGCTACAAAGCGCGCGGAAACAGAGAAACAGCCGATTAAAAGTTGTCTGCTACTGCTTTTCCGAAACATGTTCGGGTCCTGTCGCGTCAATTCGGCTGGCCCACCTAGGAAATGCCGCACAGAAATAGAAACAGCTTCTACTCAGCAGATGTCGAAAGGAAAGGAACGAAATCTGTACTGCGCATGCGCCCGCGCTGTAAGTCGAACGACAAATAGCAAGTGTAAATAGGGACTGTTTAAATTAAATATTGATGTATCCGAAAAATATAATAATAATTTATTTTATTTTACCTGGCAGAGTTAAGGCCTGCTCTTCCACTGACCCAAATCTACAATTAATACAATACATAATAATCAGTGGCGTGCGCAACCTATTGCATTAGGGTAGGCTCTTCATGTTTACATGCTACATAGGTATACAACTTACAATATCTCGAACATATTGATAATTTGATATAATTTTAGTGAGTTCTGACATCAAACCAGAGCAGCAGCCAGAAGGAGGGTAAGAAAACAGAAACTTCCGGAAACTAATGATAAAATAAATTGGTAATTAAATAAATCATACCTTATTTACTTAAAGGTGAACTCCATTCTGCGTTCCTTTTCAGAAAACTCCTCAATGACATCGCTGTGGAATGTAGGGGATTTTCAGATTTCTTTCAGCTTTTTCTTCTCAATGGACATCAAGGCTAAACTACTTAATCTTTCTTGCCCTTGAGTTGATCTTTGAAGTGATTTAATCCGCTTAAGGGCAGAAAATGACCTCTCAGCAGATGCAGATGTGCTTGGTATGGTCAAAACCAGTAGGGTCAATTTGTACAATTCGACAAATTCTGTGTGGAGTTGTTTTGATTTTAAATGTGTCACCAGTTCATGAGGGTATTTTCCACGAAACTCTTCCATTGAATATAGGACTGTCAATTCATTTTTTAGACGAACTATATCAAACACTGCACTGTGCTTTACATTCAGCGCATCCAGGGCGGAATTAGGAAAATTTAATTTATAAGACTGAAATTTGTTTGGATCAAGCAATGAAATAAATTCCAACTGAGGGAGATTTCCAAACCTATCTGTAATATGGTTTGTCACATTGTCTATTTTTTCAAAAAATATTCTCCTGTATTTTATGACATCATTTTCCAGGCATTTTCTTTTTCGCGGCACTTCTTCACATTCGACTTCATTACAAACATCACTCCATAATGCATCAAATCTGTATCTCTCATGTAGAACAATACGTTTTGTTTTATTAACCTTTTCTACACAATACAGAATATCCAAATGCTTCGTTTGAAGAATGTTGTACAGAATGTCAATGTATGCATAGATCTTTTTGATAACACATTTAGAAACATCTCAAACTCTGAAAGGAAAGACAAATATCCACGCGCAAGAGCAACAGTTTCACTTTCCCAGTCTGATGAGTTGTTGAGTATATTTTTAAAAAAGTCCACCAGCAATTTACGGTTCTCCTTTACAATATTGACTATTCTGGAAGAGAAATTTCATCTTGTGGGTGCATTTCTTGGAATTATTCTGTTGGAATATTCAGTAAGAGCATGCGCGCGTTTTGTAGTCTTGGAGAAGAAGCTACTTAGTCCATTCAATGTCTGAAAAAAAGATCCGGCACTCCTTAATACTCATAGCTGACTGAGATAAGACTAGATTTAGGACATGACTGAAACAATGAACAAATAGAGCTCTAGCATAAATGTCTTGAACTGTGGTTTTAAGTCCATTTATTTCTCCAGCCATCTCTGCCGCACCGTCATATGTTTGACCAATGTTCAATTGTCTTAAACTAGAAGGCGTTGTGGCCTCTCTATAGTATCTAACTCATTGGCATATATGCATGGCAGAGCA
This sequence comes from Periplaneta americana, assembly GCF_040183065.1. NCBI lineage: Eukaryota > Metazoa > Arthropoda > Insecta > Blattodea > Blattidae > Periplaneta > Periplaneta americana. The sequence continues at coordinate 151,081,605 of NC_091132.1, read as the reverse complement.
GCGACAAAAATGACAGGAACGCGTTCCATTATGTACGCATGCGCGGAAGTGACGTCACAAGAAGACGATACCACAGTCCATAGATACAGTCACGCAACTCATACGTATAAAATATGCCAACATTTGACAGCTGGCGCGACAGTAGCCCTCTAGCGGCAGGCAAGTTAAAAGTGTGCACACGACTTATAACACATCAGAAAACAGGTTTTGCGTAGTTTATTTTATATTTTTATGCTATTAAATAAGTGTATATGGTTCTTATTAATTCTACTTTAGAATCCTGGAAGAATTTCACACGCAGCTAATCTACAAGTTTCAGAAGCTGGGAATAAAAGTAATTCTTTCTGCTCCTTACAACTGAATCATGGCTCTGATCACGTATCATGGTTTGAAATAATATAATTGTTCGTGCGTGGTCGGTTAATTCATTCATTCCTAAATATATTTATGAATCATTGGAACTTTGTATTTCCTGTGAGAAGAGTAAAAATTAGTAGCTTCAGAATTGTAGGGCATATCTCGTAGGGTACATCGCGTGGTGAACTCCTCTCCCTGTTTCCTGAGAAATTAACGATTTTGCATACCGCAAATTGGGGTAAACTTGAAAATAAAGAAAAGGGGAGGATTTAAACATTAATATGAAGTTCATTATTTTTCCATTTCTTAAGAACCTGTATTTCCTTTATTATTTTGAGTCACAAATAGCGCTGATGTTATGGTTTAAATTTTTATGGTAAGTTAACCGCATTTTACATTACATTTTCAGTTTTCACACATAATGCCTAAGTTTAACTTATCCTACCTATATAATACGTAATTTACATGCACTTACTTTTAATATGACGTAGGTGAGAACAAATAAATGTACACACAATTTTGTTAAAAAAAATTGTAACTTCAATTAACTCAGAAAATGTAGGCCTAATTTTATTTTCAGGGCAGAAGTGATGTAAGTCAAAAATGTGTAATTAGGGGTTAAAGTAAACATTCTGTAAAATACAGCGCAAAGTGGCAGTTCATATTGAATGTATTTAAACTATTAGTAGTCGGTGAATAGAACGAAGGATATATTAATTGCTACTTTGCGCTGTATTTTACAGAATTCTTACTTTAAACCTCATCACCTGCTTTTGACTTACACCACTTCTGCACTGAACGGCTCAAATAATCACTGGGTATGTAAAATCAACACCAATAACAGTCATGCAAATTATTACAGAAAAGATTGCTTTTTATATTAAATTAAAAAAGGCTCTTTTATTTCTTGAGAACTTAATACGTCTGCCACATGAATCTACACTAACACATCACAAATTTATCGACACAGTCTGGATTTATTCAAGAAGTGAATATTTTGCAAAAGGATTATAACACGCCATGAATTCTTGCAAAATTAATACCATGATACCTACTTGAATGCTATATAACATTCAACTTTTTAAAAATATAAAGAAAAAAACACGAATACAAAAATTATGGAATTACTTGCATTAAAAACTGTAGATATATTATCCAAAATCGGAATGGTTACACATTTACACATATGATCTCTGCAAAAAAATACTATACTGTAACAGGTATTTACTTTGTTTTTATTTAAACTGTTCTTCCTGACATACAAATAGGTAACCGATAACTAATAAATGTTTTATAGAACACAATACGTAGGCTATCTACAACGTGGATTATTGGTTATGACTGAGTTATGATTTTCTCTTGGTCTTTAGGGAATCTGAAGAACGACAAATTCGGAGATTTAAACTTGTTGTTACTGCAATTTTCGTCATTGCACACATTGCCTTTATTCCGACGCATGATTAAAACGTTATTATAACATCTCGCATCCCTTTAAAGCACGTGCTGGCTGTATCAACCCTATGACCAGTGCCTTGCCTGCCGCTTGGGCGCGAGTGTCGCAAATGTTGGCAAAAAAAATGTTGAAGTTGCGCGACTTATGTATAAGACTGTGACGATACCTTAGCCACGCAGACGATACCAGAACTGCGCGCGCCATTAGCCCATCCTATGGCCGTTGTTTACCAACGAGATAGAAAGAGAAGAATATAGAGTGGCCATGTTGTCTTGTACAGCGCTCTTTGCGGTGCCACCGCGAAACACGGCAGATCTGAACTAAGCGCCCATCTTTGTAAAAACTGCGTCTGCTTACAATGTTGTATAAATGAGGTAAGAAGTACAAAAAAAAAAAAAAAAAAACAAGAAAGTAAAACCATGCCTGTTGTGTGTGCTGCATATAACTGCAATATCAAAAGGAAAAAGATAACTGAACTATCACATTTCATGTAAATTTTATGAAGTTAAGTCCGTAGTTTTGTTAATTAGCAGCAATTTTTCATGCATAAATGTGTAATAACTCCCGGCAGAAACAAAATAAATAGTTCACTGGTAATGTACTTAAACTAAATACGGATAAAACCACCACAATTCTGTTTCAGACCCAGTGGAAAACAAATACCAATACAATATCAAAATTGCATTTCGACATCGGCATCCTTTATTTCTGCTCCTTTTGTCCTTACTGCTTATAGAAGACGATGAGCTGTAGCTTATAAAAAGTAGGCCTATTTCGAAGACAAACGATTAATCAAATAAATGGTTCACTAGTAATAAAGTTAAACTAAATACGGATAAAACCACAACAATTCCGTTTCAAACCCAGTAATAGCAATCACATATTAAAATTGTATTTCGACACTCGTATCCAAAATAACGCAAAACTCTGAGGTAGGTCGTATTGTTGTAAGTATTTTGACTGGAAAGATATGAAAGAACATAATTGAGCACCCATGTGCAATAATGGGGTAAGTAAGAATATATTTCGTAACTACTTAGCCCATTATTGTACGTGGGTGCTTAATTATACACTAATAATAATCTGTGGTGCCACAGCCCTTGAAAGGCTCAGACAGACCAGTCGGCTGTTGGCCTCACATTCACATTTCGATAATTATACTCTACTGTAACAAAAAAAAAAACTGAAAGCGTGTTTGGTCATGTTTTACCCAAGTTACCAGCTTGACGGTAAAGAATTATAGATTTATTTTATTAATTGGCGGTAAAGGTTGTTTACTACAGTTAGGGCCCACTTTCATTCTATATCTTATGGTATAATAAATAGTTTTGCAACTTGTAGAGACTGGGAAAAGAATTTAATAAAATCATCCGAATCATTCTCGTTCATTTTATAGGCAATCTTGCAGGTTGCATTAAAGAACCTAGGAATATTAACATTTTCTACAGTATGTTTGCTAGGACTTCTTGTCATACTACGTGACAATTTTGCTTAGGTTATTCTTTTAAGCATTCCTTGTAGGAATAGCTCAAGTGTTTTAAATTTAGCGTACACAAGTTTAGATTAAGTTTGTAGCACGTATTTGACGAAATACTAGGTTTTTCCACCTCAGTTTAACTGATTTATGCAAACGAAATTTTGACAGCTGACGATTCCAATGTCACTTATTGCCACGCCGACTTTGTTTTGTGAGCATAAGTTCATGGCGGACGGTTGTTCACTTTTCTTCAAACATGGCGGCGCAATGACCACTCTATATCTTTCTCTTTCTAACTCTTTTTTGTTTACGCATGCCTCGGTGACGACACAGCTCGCAACACGGGTGTTGCTTGTTTTATGCAATAAGATTTTTCAAATCAAACAAATGTCAATCTCTGGAGAGTCTATAAATTGATTTTAAATGTTATGATATTAAACAATTATTATTACTGTCTTTTAAATATGCTGCAGCTAAGTTATGGGCAAATTTGCCATGTGATGTTCCCAAAACTTGGCATCTCCCATCTTAACTTGGCTACGTCTCTGTTACTAAGCCTATTGATTTGCAGTCAATGCTGTTATACCAGTAACTAATAATGAACTCATAAATTATGGTACAATGTGAGCCTACAATATTGCCTACGTACTTGATCGTAATGCAACTATAAGCACGCGAACTGCGTTTAAAGATATGCATTTTATCCGTTGTACTTCGTATTCTTGTTAATTTAAATTCAATCGTTAAACTTTTCATTACGTATATAGATGCGAAAAAAATCTTCACAACATTTGAAATAACATAAGTGAAACATTAATCTTATGCTGAAGCAGCGTTGCGTTATAATTTAAACAAAATTTAATATGATCTTTATATTATAATCGTACATAATGGTAACATAATATCTCAATAGGCCTATACGTTGAGGTTGATAATAATACTTATGATGATAAAATGATTGTAAAGTACAATATTCTAAACTATTGGTTAATCACAAGATTTAAGAAGGAAGGTTACTCATTATCATGTTCTGCCTGGACTACAAGTACGTACAGCCCTGCCACTATATTCACTGCGCAAATATGAAGATACATGTTCCAGACAGATCAGATTTTAATATTATTTTCATAACATTTTTAAACGATACGTATTCATGACATTTTATAAACAAAGTCATTAGGCATATTGTCAACTATTAATGTTAATTTTCACCTATATTATCAGTATTGAATTTTACTATATTAAATACTGAATAAAATAAACGTCACGTTACATTTCAAGTTTTTTTTAACCACTACATATCAATTACAAATATAGAACAAGGCATGGACTTACCAATCTCTTCGACTTCTTCTGTTTCGTCTTGTTAGATTCTGTGTGAAGAAAGTCCATAGGCCTATATTATTTACTTAAATTTCTGAAAAGAAAAAAAAAACGGGTTGGGGTGCAAGTGAAAACTCAAACTAGTCTGTACTTTGAAGGTTCTTTGTGAGCTATCCTCCAAACAATGCACAAAATCATGTACTGTAGGAATAATAGAAAGAGCCATAGACATACGTTTTCAAAATTTTAACTTCGCTATTTGTAAATGAAAGTACATCCTTTATACAATCTAACATCGTTTATCCATTTCATTGCTTTATTTTTCTATTTAAGGAAATAAAAAAAAACGTGCAAAAATCTCTAGTGTTCGCAGTCAGTCGAAACACAACCATAGCGGTGTAGCCTACTAGTATATTGAAATAACCAACTTCGTGTACTTTGAATATACATAGACACGCACACAAAAATTCACGAATCTTGTAACAAATGTACTGAAACTACTAAAACTATTTCTCTAGTTTACTTTAACGGTCTTACTAATAAAAACTCTATATACAGACGTTTAACAGTCTTATACTTATACAATGACTAGCTCATTAATAAGTCGTGTGTAAATTCCTTACTAATAATCACTACCTACGTCGTGTATAACAGTACAACTGTTACACAGCTACGTCATAGATTCGTCATTACTTCGTTACGAAAGGTAATAGCACAGTCTAATATATACAGTCGCTCAACTTCAACACTTTTTTTGCCAACATTCGCGACACTAGCGCCCTAGCGGCAGGCAAGGCACTGGTCATAGTGTTGATACACCCAGTACGTGCTTTAAAGGGATGCGAGATGTTATAATAACGTTTTAATCAGGCTTCGGAATAAAGGCAATGTGTGCAATGACGAAAATTGCAGTAACTACAAGTTTAAATCTCCGAATTTGTCGTTCTTCAGATTCCCTTAAAGACCAAGAGAAAATCATAACTCAGTCATAACCAATAATCCACGTTGTAGGTAGCCTACGTATTGTGTTCTATAAAACATTTATTACTTATCAGTTACCTATTTGTATGTAAGGAAGGACAGTTTAAATAAAAACAAAGTACATACCTGTTACAGTATATTATTTTTTGCAGAGATCATATGTGTAAGTGTGTAACCATTCCGAATTTGGATAATATATCTACAGTTTTTAATGCAAGTAATTCCATAATTTTTGTATTCGTGTTTTTTTCTTTATATTTTTCAAGAATGTTATATAGCATTCAAGTAGGTATCATGGTGTTGATTTTGCAAGAATTCATGGAGTATTGTAATCCTTTTGCAAAATATTCACTTCTTGAATAAATCCAGACTGTGTCGATAAATTTCTGATGTGTTTGGTGTAGATTCTTGTGGCAGACGTGTTAAGTTCTCAAGAAATAAAAGAGCCTTTTTAAATTTAATATAAAAAGCAATCTTTTCTGTAATAATTTGCATGACTGTTATAGGTGTCGATTTTACATTCCCAGTGATTATTTGAGCCGTTCAGTGCAGAAGTGGTGTAAGTCAAAATTAGGTAATCAGGTTTAAAGTAAAAATTCTGTAAAATACAGCGCAAAGTAGCAATTAATATATCCTTCGTGCTATTCACTGACTATTTATAGTTTAAATACATTCAATATGAACTGCCACTTTGCGCTGTATTTTACAGAATATTTACATTAATCCCTCATTACCCATTTTTAACTCACACCACTTCTGCTCTGAAAATAAAATTAGGCCTACATTTTCTGAGTTAATTGAAGTTACAATTTTTTCAACAAAATTGTGTTCATTTATTCGTTCTCACCTACGTCATATTAACAGTAATTGCATGTAAATTACGTATTATATAGGTAGGATAAATTAAAATTAGGCATTATGTGTGAAAACTGGAAATGTAATGTAAAATGCGGTAAACTTGCCATGAAAATTTAAACCATAACATCAGCACTATTTGTGACTCGAAATAATAAAGGAAATACCGGTTCTTAAGAAATGGAAAAATAATGAACTTCATATTAATGTTTAAATTCTCCCTTTTCTTTTTTTTTTCAAGTTTACCTCAGCGGCCGAGTTTACCCCAATTTGTGGTATGCAAAATCGTTAATTTCTCAGGAAATAGGGAGAGGAGTTCACCACGCGATGTACCCTACGAGATATGCCCTACAATTTTGAAGCTACTAATTTTTACTCTTCTCACAGGAAATACAAAGTTCCTATGATTCATAAATATATTTAGGAATGAATTGAATTAACCGACCACGCACGAACAATTATATTATTTCAAACCATGATACGTGATCAGGGCCATGATTCAGTTGTAAGGATCAGAAAGAATTACGTTTATTCCCAGCTTCTGAAACTTGTTGATTAACTGCGTGTGAAATTCTTCCAGGGTTCTAAAGTAGAATTAATAAGAACCATATACACTCATTGTATAGCATAAACATATAAAATAAATTACGCAAAACTCGTTTTCTGATGTGTTGTCATATGTCGTGTGCACACTTTTAACTTTCCTGCCGCTAGAGGGCTACTGTCGCGCCTGCTGTGAAATGTTGGCATATTTTAAACGTATGAGTTGCGTGACTGTATCTATTAGACTGTGGTAATAGAATATCTGAGGTTCTCTACTGCATCCGGTAGAGCGCTCTAGTGTGGCGTGTTAAATCTCGATAGTACAACTGGCTCTAATCGATTAGCACACTACACTTTGTTCAAAGAGTACAAGCTACAGCAATATTATTCTAATAATTCTATGATCTTTGGTTTGTTCTTCTGTGGTTACAAGGTAACCATCATCATAAAAAGACAGTCGATTCAAACAGCTGTTAGAGGGGCGGCCATTTTTGCGCCATATAAAACGCTTAAACAAGGGGTTTCGTGTACATAACTACTGCAAAGCAATTCCCATTGTATAGTTACAGCCTGTTTATACGTCCATAGCTTATTCATGGTTTATTGGTAACGTTTTCTGTCTCAACTCTGCATTAGTCTTGTATAAAAACTATACACGGTTTATTAGTAAGACTGTAATAAACGCGCTACCAATTGAGGCAGTAGACGGAAAATGGGCCCATAGGTCTATTGGCCCTTTTTCGGGAGAAAGTTTAATTCGATTCTCCGTTTTAAAATCTACTTGCTTACGTAGTTTCGTTTCAATATCTTGTAAGCAGAGAGCAGGATAGCTAATTGAATGAACCATGCACCCTTTCGTAGTTATGGAATTCAGCAAACATGAGTGACAATTATCCTCAAAGTGCCTGTGAGTCCATCCAGGATGTGCACTAAAGTGTAAACTGCACTCTGAAGATAAACTTTGAAGTGAGTGTGAATCCATTCTAGATTAAGACTAAATAATCTGTAATTTGTATTTTGTACCCAACAGAACACTATTTAATTTCACGTATTGGGTACAATTTTATGATGAAAGTACTAGATATATGTAAGAAATACAATTTTGCTAAAATTATTAAGAACTTGTGAACCTCAGTAATGTGCGCTGTTCAATGCTGATGATTAATTTCTGCTAAAATATAACCATATTGAAAGTATTTTGATGAAAAAACTTGTTCACTGGAAAAAGGGCTTATAAAATGCTCAAATATATATATATATATATATATATATATATATATATATATATATATATATATATATATATATATATATATATATAACACTATTAAAGTCGCAATGCATTGTTTAATATATACTTGTAGACAAATATTATTGTAACAGAATGCAAATTATTATTTTGATAAAAGTGCATTCAAATCGCTATTACATAAAAATAAGTCTTTCAATCTTTGTTTTCTCGAAACATGACTTTTGCTTATGGTCCCTTTTTCCGGCTACTGCCTCAATTTATAACAATACAATACACGATTTAGAAATGAGAGTTGTTTGGAAAACAAGACGGCGCGTGTCGATGGCGATTCCATTGTAGTCATGTTTCATTCATTTATGCCGTGAGACAGGCTCAGCGGCTTGTGTGTGATCTGTGATCTGTGCAGTGGCTGGTTATAATGTGCTAACGGAGCGCTACTGGTGTGGCGAGCTTCTATCCAGCGTTGCGTTGGTTGTCTGCTTCTGGCGTCACTTCCACACAAGCGTTTCCGCGCATGCGTATTTTGTGGAACGCGTTCCTTTTGTTAGTCGTTGCTCATGGCAGCCAACATTACACTCCATAGCGATGATAGAAAAGCTGCTATCATGTATTTGAAAAGCCAATAAGTTGTAACTACATGAAATCTTGGACGTAGTTTACAGACAGAAGACCAGAGTCGCATTGACATGATGCTTCCAGCTCAGGAAAACCGTACGGCAAAGAAACTGTTGACCAAACAAATTATTACCCGGGTTCGATCCCCGTATAAATGTAATTTCTTGGAAAATGTATGAGTACGACAGAAATGCAAATAATCGTAAAATTAGAATATATAATGCTCCAATGACATGATAGGTAATGCACTAACAGTCTTACTAATAAAAATCTATTATACATTTGTTAAACACGTATATAGCTATTTACTGTACTACGCATATATTACAGGCATTTATTTTTGTTACTAATAATCGTTGTACAGCTGAGAAATAACTATTCGTCTGTTTTACAACTACGTCATCAAATCGTCATAGTTTCATGACGTTTCAACCACGTGATCGTAACAGAAGCCGCACTACAGTCCATGAGGATTTACTTGTCTAGTCCCTTTTAGAAAGAGAAAGAATACTCACCATCTCTCTCTACCCTCATTTATGGTGACGGCGGTATGGTCGACACTCCTTCCAGCGACCAGGAGTTAGCAGCGGCGGCACTCTCTTCCTCTTCAAATTCTGACTCCTCTCCGCCAGAAAGTTCCTCGTCCGTGTCCGTGTCATCCAAATTTATTACGAATCGATCGCTAATTTCGTCTACTAGTCCGTCCTTCTCCCAATAAAATTGTTCGACTTTTTCCACGTGTTCACAGGCCTTTCTCCAATTATCTTCCGTCACTTTTGCAAGAGCGCTCTCAAACAACAATTTCACATCTTTACTTTTGAACGAAATATTACGCTTCGCAACGTCATTTTTAACCTGCCCCCATATTAATTCGATCGCGTTTAAATCACAATGGTATGGTGGCTGTCTCACTACAGTATGGGAGTGCATTGTCGCAATTTGGTCGATTTCGTATGTTTTGAAATTATCTTTTTTAGTTTTTACAAGTTCATATAATACAGGTTTCGTGGATCGTAAATCAAATTCAATGTTATTGTTACGAAGCCAGGACTGCATTTCAGATTTCGGTGTTGATGAAATTGGTGCCTTATTGAGTTCTGTTGAATGATAGGGGGCATTGTCCATTACAATGATGCTATTGAGAGGAATGTTTGGTAATAATTGATTAATGAACCAGTTCTTAAATACAGTGCTGTCCATCTCCTCGTGGTAGTCTTTAGTTGATTTAGATTTGAAAGTTAGAAGCGCGTTTGGAATGAAACCTGTCGAACATCCTGCGTGTAAAATAATAAACCGTTGACCTTTTCCTATTGGGGTTTGAAGTGGGAAGTCAATTTCGTGATCATCGCTTTTCCAAACTTTGCTTTTCGTATGGTTCACATTAACCCAAGTTTCGTCTCGATAAACAACGGCGCGTCCAGTGGCGCGTAATTCTTTCATTTTTCTTAAGAATTTAAATCTCTTTAAAATAACATCTGACCTTTCCATTAAAAATTTTCTGCCTTGAGTATTTTTAACATACCTAAATTTCATTTTTTTAAGAATTTCTCTCAAACTCCATATGCTTTCAGTGAATAAGCTTTCCTTAATTAATGCGTCATTTATATCCTTCAAACTAGGCAAAAAATCAGTCCGATACAAAGAATAAATTACTCGTCTTATAGCGGCGGCAGAAAATGAGTCAATTGCAGTTTTCTGAGGGGTCCTGTTTGGGCGTTTCTTTCCTGGAGTTCGCAGAACACTTCCACTTTCTAGTGCCTCCCTTTGTTTTTTTAAAATCCTGCTAACACTACGAGACGATATACCTGTCGCTGCAGCAGTTCTTTCGATAACACTCGACACAGATATTGTTTGCTTTCCGCGTTTCAGTGCCTCATATTCTTCAGTAAAGAATTTGTGTACATTAATAACCATGTTCATACTGTCCGACTTCAAGGCTTTCCCGCGTTTTCCCATATTGCCTACCATGATTATTAAAAACAAGAGCACAACACACATTACAATGTTTAAGATAACAGGGAAACCATGCAATTCCGAAAACATTTTGTTTAAATTGTGAATTATTGTATATTATATTATATTATATTATATTATATTATATTATATTATATTATATTATATTATATTATATTAAATTGACACAACGAGACACACACTTACTTCACTATTCACTAAACACTACCGAATAAATGAACTCGAACAACGCCAAGACGCCACTGAGAGACCCACTAATTGGATTTGCAAAAGTGTGTTCTAGAAGGGCCAAGGGAGAATGAGGGAAGGGAATTCCAAGAATTCTACAAAAGAAAACCTTTCCCCCCTTACATCTGTTGACAGTCGATAGACAAGGACCGCAGACAAGGATAGTAGAAATCACGCCAACTTAACCCTCATGCACTGTAGCTGCAGACATTTTGGCGCGCTCAGTTGAATATTTGTTTCCCTCTTGTGAAGAAATGGAAAACTTCAACGGTACCAAGAGGACGAGAGCGCCCAATTGGGATAATACCGAGAAAGTAAGTATGTTTTGTCTAAATATAATGTGCTAGAGAACTGTGTTGCTATTTAATGACTAGATATCGTTTAATGTTTAGAAAAGTTAGGTTAGGATGCATTGGTACCCGGGTTCCCTTCAATGTATTCCACACTTTGTAATATTTTTCACTCTGTCCTCAGTAACAGTCATTTCAATAGTCCGTATATTGTGCTTTGTGCAATAGAATCGTTATATTTATGAAGTCAAATCGAAATTCGTATTAGGACGGCGTAATCGTTGCATTTTTAATGCCACGTGTTTTCAATTACGAGTGTAATTAGGTCTGTAATTTGAAACGCTATAGAATTGTACATTAACATAACCCTTAACACTACTAAATGAGTAAATTAATCTTGTCACAGCTTCAATCCCACTTGTTTTCAATGTACATTTATAATAATAATAATAATAGTAATAATAATAATAATAATAATAATAATAATAATAATAATAATAATAATAATGGCTAGTACGAGCACAACCTTGTGTTTCAATTACAATTACGAGTACATCTTCAATGCCACGTGTTGCGGTCTTGCTAATATGTCTATAATTAACAGAATTGTACGTAAATATAGCACCACCTTGAGTAAATTAATCTCATTACATCTTCAATGCCACGTGTTACGGCCTTACTAATACGTCTATAATTAACAGAATTGTACATAAATGTAACCTAAACACCACCTTGAGTAAATTAATCTTACTACATCTTCAATGCCACGTGTTTTCAATTACAATTACGTCTATAATTAATAAATTGTACTTAATTGTACGTAAACATAACCCTTAACACCACCTTAATCTTAACTATTGCAATCATCGAAGTATTTAATAAACATTAGGCCAAATGTAATTTCTCCACATAGTAAAGTAATGGCTTTCATCATTACCCCAGTAAAATAAATAATGAAAGTAAAATAAAATATTATGCATTGGAAATGATAGTTAGGCCTATATTACTGTTTCTGTTAACGAGTGTTGAGTGATCATATGCTGACATGGGTTCATATGCTAGTGTACAGATAGTTCTCTCACACTTCTCTAAGCAGAACTGTCCCACTCCACTCTCTATTGCTTGGTTCCCTCGGGTGGGTGCTCCACATTACTGTCATAAAGCCGATGGAACATGACTGCGTGGGACCAGTCTGCATAGGAACACTGCACATAGCAAATATTTATGTAAATCCACATTAACTGCAAGTGTTTAATGGTATGGTCTATTTATTCTAAAAACGAATAATTTGTTCCAGGCTCTCCTGAAAGAAATAATCAGAGATGATCTGAACATTATTGAATGCAAGGTGACTGACACCAACACCAATAAGGCAAAGTCTAGAGTTTGGCAAAAGGTCCACAATAGGTAGGTAGCTAAGCATGAAATCATTTTGAGCTGTAAAGTTATGATTTTTTATTTAGTTTCATGGCAAGAACTTTTTTTACTAATTATTGTGTGTTTTCAACAGATTCACAGAGCTCAATGTTAGAGACAGGACTCTTACTGAGTTAAAACAGCAATGGCGGTGCATGAAATTGGATGCAAAGAAGTCTGTTTCAATGTATCGCCAAGCGATACATCAGACTGGTGGTGGACCAAAACCCCCAAGTCCCAGTAACGATGTAGCAGAAGTAATGGAGATGATTCCATTAGAATTTGAAGTCGACGAAAATGGATTTGATTCTGATTATCACCAGCCTATTATTGTAAGTACACACTTTTATATGAACATTCTCTGCATAAACAAACGATAAGAGTTAATCAAATCTAAGTGATAGCATAAATATCTAGTTCATCAGAAAAATTTAATGAAATTTTAACTTTAATTTTTCATTCCATAAGACAGAATTTTCAAAATTTAATTTTTAATAGAGAATCATACTTTTATGTATGTATACATAGCCAATACCTGAAAAAAAATTATGTGCAGTGTACCTTCAAAATGTTACCCTATAATTGTTTTTATCTTCATTTTGAATATAGGATATTACTACAGATGTAGACTCTGGGAGGCTACTGACCAAAGAAGCAGAACCAGGATCTTCAAACGAGCTAAACTCATGTTCTGAGGTAAAGGTATAAGCCATGAATTTGAAATGTTTTAATTATTTGGTTGGCAATAAGATAATAAAGTAAGGTTATCGTTGCAGGTTCCAGATGTTTCTTTCACGTCACAGAATTCTGAAAATAGACCTCCCACAGGGAAAAAAAGAAAGTGTAATAAGAGAAGACAGCTTTTTCAGGTAACTATTTCACAGTGAGTCACAACTAATCAGTCTGATGGCTACCATGTTGATATTCATGTGATGTAAATGAACATCAATTTAACTCATAAAATTTAAGATGATGACAGACTATTGGCCCATATTGCTTAGTGTATTCATTATCATTATAGGAAACTGACATCCATACTAGGGTTATCATGACAAGAAATTCTATAGGAGAACATGGAATCTAAAATAAGAGGACATTGCTGAAAAAAGGAGGACTTTTCAAAAATGAACGAAATTAAAGATAAAAACATTGGCTCACCTTAGTTAGTTTTCTCACTATCTGCTGGATTAGTATTACATCTGTACCCTACTTATCGGTGGAGCCCATTTTGTGCACAAGAGCCTGAAGAGACAAACTTTTATCTTGTAACAAATAACTATGGAACTATTCACAGGACATGTCGTTGAAATTATATTTCACCATGATGATACCTCTGACTGTCTCCGTTAGCATGAGATTGAGCAGATATTAGGGTAAATACTCTCTCAACATTTCCATTGTGACTTGGGATAAATAGAATTGACATATTTTTTTAGAGTTTTGAGAAAGTTTCAGTGCTCACCAGAATTATTGGAATTGAAGAATTTGCACCATTGTTTATCTAAAGTTAAATCTTTGTCCAAATTAACTTGATTGGCATATCTTTGTACATTGCAGAATAAAATTGATGAAATAGCTTAGAATCATGAATAGTGGCATTTTTAAAGTGTAAGAATTAAATGCAATGTCAATAGGTCATCATATTTTATGTTTTTTGTATGTGCTCCAGTTTCAACTATTAGAAGCAGTTACATTCTTTCATAGATTTTCACCATTTGTTTAGATATTCTATGCATAATATCGCACATTATTCAATATGCATATTAATTCTAGTTGAAATGGGAAATGCTGGACATTTCAAATTTTTTAAAAGTACCTGCCGGACAGGATAAAATGATTAAAAAAAGAGGACATGTCCTTTTGCCGGACGAATGGTAACCCTACATCCATACATACATATGTACATATACATATACGTATACGCATATGAAGACAGTGTAACAAGAACTGATAGGTTATACTTGTTCAAAGAAGAAATGAGTTCTATTTTATATTTCCTTGTTTCAGGATGATGAATGTAGGGTTGCAATCCAGAACATGGCTCAAAGGAGATCTGAAGAACTGCTGGTCCAACAGGAGAAAGAACACTTGCAAAGAATAGGAAACATGAGAAAAGAAATGGAAATGAAGGAATTGGAACATAAAGAAAGAATGAAAAATATAACAGCAGAAATGGACATGAGGAGGAAAGAATATGAAGAGAGAATGAGAATAATTCAATTAAAATATGAAGTAATAAATTTAAAAAAGAAAATATTAGGCCTACAGTGTAATAGTCCCAACTAGAGTCAACTGTTGCATCTTCTTTTGATTTTGAAAATGTCACTTATGTTTGTGTGTTACTCTACAGTGAACCTCCTTTCAGCAGCAACTTGAAGGTCACATAGTCTGCAATAAAATATGTTGCCATCCATACTAAATACATTTTATGCACTGTACTTTTTACTTAACATATCTTACACCAATATACCTTCTTCCAATCACTTTGCACAATGACTGTTAATTTCCTACCTGCAACTGTCTAGATAGATGGTGAGAAGAGAAGCTGGTTTTGATGTGATTTTGTTGTTTGAAGGGGAGGGGTGATAATAAAATAGAAGTGGAAATATCTACACAATGAAGGTGAAAGAAGGTGTGGCGCTGAAGACAGAAGAAGGACAAAGAGGATAAATGAATTCAGTTCATATTGCCAATATAAGAAGGATAGTAAGTACATGGAAAGTAGGGTGACCAGATGTTCTGCATTTTGCATGATACTTGGTTTTTAGCTCATCCTGTAGCCTGTGTGAAAGCTTGAAAATTCTATAAATAACCTGCTTCCTAAGTTTTTCTTGCTAAAAGGCTTGCAAAATAAAATTTGAAGCGAAAGTTCTGTTTTTCCTGTTCTCTCAGATAAAATAAGTGTAAAAAAAAAAACAAAATACTTTGCAGCAGCGAATAATATGTAGACATCTAGAGTGGAGCCAGAAATATTAAAACAAAGCTACGTTCAATTCTGTAACTTCCTTCTTGGAAAGCAGCAGTTCAAAATAATATATTGATATCAGAAAAATGTTGGTCAGTAGTTGAATCATGCTGCAGCAGCTACATTTTATATGTGTGTTCTAAGTCGCGTGAGCATGAGAAATAAATACATGTAAGGCATATAATAAAAAGTCAGACAGCTCTTTACAGAACAACTTTTAGGAATGGGTCCTGCTTTGCGCCTGAAAATTTGGTCACCCTAATGAAGTTTTCATACCTTATCTTACAGTAGGTGTACATTTTTTTGTTGAAAATTCTTATAATATTGATAATTTCATTCAAATCAGAGAAATGCAGTTTTTCCAAGAAGTAAACAAATAATGCATTATTTATCTCTAATGACATTCCAAAATTCACTAAAAGAAAGTGGCTAACATTTCAGCTTGTCACCATATTTGCAAAATAATGCACTAACACTCAATCTTACATGAAACATGTAATGTTAAATCAAGCAACTTTTCTATCAGAAGGAAAAACGATGCAAAATCATAGCTTTAGTGGTAAATAAATTTTATTAAAATTGTTTTAGTTTTGTCATCAGGCCTATATGATATTATATGAAGACTACACAGAAAAAATGGCGGTTTTTCATTATTTCGTACAATATGAATTCAAGATTCGCTATTAAACACGTCATTATACCAATACATTAAATTCACTGTAAAAGCAATTATGTTTCATTAATATTAAAAGTGTTAAATTAGTATATCTTTGCTGCGCCTCCTAAATCTGCCGTGTTAAATATATATACATATACATACACATACATTTTGCAGTACAAAGCATTGCCACTTTTAATTCCCTTCATTTCCAAAGCTCTTTCGATATAATTTCAATCCTTACAAGAAAATACTGGAAGTAGGTTTCAAAATCAAGGGAATTAAAGGTGACAGTGCTTCTTTCTTCGTCCTGCAAAATCTTTTTAACAGCACATAGGAGATATAGGAGGCACAGCAATGATAAAACACAAAAAGGAAAATGTTATAGGAACACAGGGACTGTGTTTTAAATTAAACAACCAAGAATACTATTGTTGTCAGCGAATAGTTTTCATTTATTCCATTTTTTTTTTGTTTACTTTTACTGTGATGTCACAAAGATCACTTCTGTATATGCACACAGAGACTTAAACAACAAATGATTCCAAGTAAACTCCTTGGAGAGTCATGATGGTTTTCAGTCTATACAATACTGGCTTACATATAAGAAGTTTTTTCCAGGTTACCTATTCAATTAATAATAACAATAATAATAATAATTTGTTTTTGCATTATAACTCATTAAAAAGGAAAGGAAAGATTGCTCTGAATATTATTTTAAAGTTACAGGTGACGTAACAACATAGTCTATATAGCATACAATTACAGTGAAAATCCCAAAATAAGAGACACCTCAATAAAAAGAAAAGCAATGAAAAACATAATAAACAAAAAAAAAAAAAAACACACACACACACACACACACACACACATATAGAGAGTGGGGCAGCAAAACAAATATACAACATAGCACACAAAGCAACACATTACAGAAAAATCTCAACAGTCACACCAAACAAAAAATAAATACAATTCCATTGGAGTCTTAAACTTGAAATTCAATAAGTTTGTTGCCCAGATTTTCAATTAAGATACAACGAATATGTTGTTGTTTAGTCAACTGTGCAAAGACAGGTCTGAACCTCATAAGTGATACCAATGAGGCAACTAGACCAGGAAGTAATGAGGTGGAGTAGCCAGTTCCTTTCCCCCTCCATTGCATAAATCGCCGTGTAGCTACATATTACACTAGTTAAACACAACGGATATATGATAGTATTAATGTTAACCCATTGCACAAGTCGTCAAATTATGCAGAACACATCATCGATAGCAATCACAATTACAACAATATAAAAACACTTGAACATATTACACATTGCACCGAAAAGTCGACAACTACACATATTACAATAGTATAAAATAAATACACAATAACATATTCACAACATAATAATATCGAATTACAATTCGACACACATACACTATTCCACATAATACTACACAACACACAAAACTCTTCACTAGCACCTAAACATCGCCCATTCGACAGAAAACAGAACATGGCAAAGCAAAATAAAGACAAATACCAGTGAGTCACTTTTCACCGACGAAGGCAAAATGATACTAATTATATAGTTATCAAATGTACCATACATTACCTCTTATCTTAAATGCATTTAAGATTTTAAAGTTCAATTGGAGCATATTAATATAAAACTTAATAGTTTGACAAGTTGTTTCTATTCTCAGCTGAAAATGAAATGAAATTTTATATTAATAAGCTTCGATCAGCACATATAATAAAAAACACCTTACGGTACCCAATATATGATTAAAAAATAACATTGAGTGTCAATATAGTTTACTTGGAACCTCAAAAATATTTAAAACGTCTTGTATATTATCATGCTTCAAGGCTAGAGCAGAATTACTCAGAAATAAAGCACTGTTACAAATTATAAAACAAATGTTACTTCAGTTATAATGCAAACCTACTTAACAGGCGGGGTTGGTTATTATTTTGTTTAGATTAACATTATGACACCAACCAAGAAAGGTTTTTGCAATAGTCTAATCAAAGTTTCTTATAGTTGCTAATATTTCAGACTATTACAATTAAATGTGTTCCACAAATCTGGAAACCTTTACCACTTAGAAATAAGTGTTTATAAAAGCAGTTCTTGCAGCTTGCCCATGCAATATATTCTGTGGTACCTGTAGGTCTTCTGCTGGAGCAGGATCTTCATCAGGAGGTGAAGGTGGATATTGAACATCATTTTGTTCCCCCATTTCTAATGCTAAGTTGTGTAGTACTGCTAAGGCAACAATGTAAGTTTTTGTGTTCTCAAGGCTAGTGGAGAATCCTCTCAATAAACACCTAAACCTTTGTTTCCACACACCAAAGCACCTTTCAACTACATTTCTTGTGAGTATGTGTGATCGGTTGTACCTTTCTTCTCTTGGTGTCGATGGATTTAAGAGAGGAGTGAACAGGTAAGGCGTACAAGGATAGCCTGAATCTCCAAGCAGACGTCCTTTAAATTCACCTCCTTCGAACCTCTGTTTAATTCGGCTCTCTCGGAAGATTCTGCTATCATGTGTACTACCTCTCCAACGTACAATGATGTCTCTGATACGTAATGATGCATCGCATATCACTTGCACGTTGAGAGAGAAGTAGCCCTTCCTGTTGACATAGTATTGGGACACCTCTCCTGGTACTTTCTTTATTTTAATGTGAGAGCAGTCAATATCTCCAATCACATTTCTCATGCCACATATTTCACGGAATTGTGCCATGACTGTCTGCTGTTCTGCGTTGCTTGTAGGCATTCTGATGAAATCTTTCGATCTTCTTGCCAAAGCAGTTCCTACTCTATGGCAGATATTTGATACAGACTGTTGGCTTAAGCCATGCAGATCACCTGCATCGTCTTGTATCTGTAAAAGAAAAGGAAGTTAATATAGACCTACTTTACCTCCAGCAGAACATACTTATTCGGAATTACCAAAGTTACTAGTTAATAATATTATAATATGGCAGATAAGTGCAATGGATTGGGAAATTTCAGTATACGGATACCTCACTGACAATTATCTTCAAATACTAAAAAGGGCAGATTTGTCTGTGTTTGTCGAATGCACATCATCATGCTTATGAAAAGGCACTTTTCACTGTCAATTATTTATTTCGTGTACACAAGGTTGGAATTTTGGAGTAAGAGGGAACAGAAGGTATCCGTGTTCTGAAGTTAATCCCAGTGTTTGTCGAATGCACATCATCATGCTTACGAAAAGGCACTTTTCATTGTAAATTATTTATTTTGTGTGTACAAGGTTGGATTCAATAAAATATATTCGTACTTTAAATAAATTTTCACTCAGGTTTAGATAATAAAATTATCGTATGCCTAAACAATACATACCTCATTTCGGCCCCATGTACGAAGTGCTGCAAGAACTTGAAGATTGCATGGTACTGCTCCACCTCTTGGATCTTTTATAATGTCATCTCTTACAATATCAACAATTTTTTCTACGTATTCTTTGCTGAATCTGTATTTTCCTCGGAACTCGTCATCACTTAACAAGAAGGGATCTTGACGTAATTTATATAACTTTCTTTTCCTGTTTTTACGTTCAGGATTTAGGGCTTCAATTACATCTATATCCAACAAATCTTGCATTAAATTGAAGTCCATTTTGTAAATAAACACACAATTCACAAAGAACGGTAAACTTGTGTATAGACATGCACAAGATGGCGATTGCCAGCACAGCTGATCGGTAAGAAGAATATTACTAGGAAAAAAAAAAAAAAGTTGACAGTCGCCAGAACAGCTGATAGGTGACGGCCATGTTTCCGATATATATATATATATATATATATATATATATATATATATATATATATATATATATATATAATGGCTGTACAAGGCCTCAGTGCTGTATAACTTTTAGCATTGGGAGTTATAACAGATGTATTGGTGAGTGGGCTTGTATGCGGTTTATTAGTAACGTTTCGTGTTGCAGCTCCGTATATACATGTTATAATAATTATACATCGTTTATTAGTAAGACTGTAAGAGCAAATAGAGTGGATAGTGACGACAGAGTGCACTGAGAGATCATAGAGTGGACTACGAGGACAGAGACTGAACTTGGTAGGACGGAGAGTGTAGTGACAGCACAGAGATTGGACTGAGAGCGCATACAGTGGACTGAGAAGACAAAGAGTGGCCTGAGATGACAGAGAGTGGACTGAGATGGCCATAAGTGGACTGGTATGACAGAGAGTATAGTGACAGGACAGAGATTGGACTGAGAGCACTTAGAGTGGACTGAGAGGACAGAGAGTGGACTGAGATGACATAGAGTGGACTGAGAGTACAGAGAGTGGACTGGAAGGATAGAGAGTGTAGTTACAGGACAGAGATTGGACTGAGAGCACAGAGTGGACTGGGAGGCAGAGAGTGGACTGAGAGAGCAGAGAGTGTAGAGACAGGACAGAGATTGGACAGAGAGTACATAGAGTGGACTGGGAAGATGCAGAGTGGACTGAGAGGACACAGAGTGGAGTGATAGGACAGAGAGTGTAGTGGCAGGAAGGAGATTGAACTCAGAGCACATAGAGTGGACTGGAGGATAGAAAGTGGACTGGTAGGACAAAGAGAGTAGTGACAGGAAAGAGACTGGACTGAGAGCACATTGAGTGGATTGAGAGAACAGAGAATGTAGTGACAGGACAGAGTTTGAACTGAGAACACATAGAGTAGACTGAAAAGACAGACAGTGGGCTGGTAGGACAGAGAATGTAGTGACAGGAGAGATTGGTCTGAGAGATCATAGAATGGACAGAGAGGATGGAGAGTGGACTGAGGGGACAGAGAGTTTAGTGATAGGAGAAAGATTGGACTGAAAAACGTAGAGTGGACAGAGGGGACATAGAGTGGACTGAAACGACATAGAGTGGACTGAGAAGATAGAGTGGACTGAGAGGACAGAGTGGTCTGGTAGGAGTGAGAGTGTAGTGAGAGAACAGAGATTTCACTGAGAGTACATAGTGGACTGAGAGGACATAGTCGGAACTGAGAGGACAGAGACTGAAGTGACAGCACAGAGATTGGACTGAGGGCACATAGAATCGATTGACAAGACAGACAGTGGACTGTGAGGACATAGAGTGACCTGAGGCGACAGAGAGTGGACTGAGACGATATAGGTGAATTCAGATGACATAGAGTGGACTGAGAGGAGAGGGAGTGGACTGATTGGAGATAGAGTGGACTGATTGGAGATAGAGTGGACTGAGAAGACACAGAGGGGACTGAGAGGACATAGAGTGGACTGATAGGAGAGTGTTGTGACAGAATTGAGATTTGACTGAGAGCACATAGAGTGGTCTGAGGAGACGGACAGTGGACTGAGAGGACAGAAAGTGGACTGATAGGACAGAGTGTAGTGACAGGACAGAGGTTGGACTGAGAGCACATAGAGTGGACTGATAATACGGACGGTGCACTGAAAGGACATAGAGTGGACTGATAATACGGACGGTGCACTGAAAGGACATAGAGTGGACTGGGAAATCAGAGAGGGGACTGAGAGGATGGAAAGTGGACTGGGAGAACAGAGATAGGACTGAAAGGACAGGGATTGGTCTGTGTACACGGGGAGTGGACGGAGAAAGGACCGAGGGAGAGAGAGAGAGAGAGAGAGAGAGAGAGAGAGAGAGAGAGAGAGAGAGAGTGGACTGTGATTAGAGACAGTCGACTCAGAGTTCAGAGAATGTACTGAGATGGCAGAGGTAGGATAGAGAGAACAGATCGTATACAGAAAGATAGAGAGTGGACTGAGAGGAGAGTTTGCACCGAGAAAAAGGAGTGTGGACTGAGAGAACATAGGGTTTACTGAGAGTACTTGGAGTGGATTGAGTGTGTAGACTGACAGTTCAGAGATTGGAGTGAGACGAATGTGTGGAATGAGATAATAGAGATTGGAATTGTTGACAAAATAGAGGGGGCTGACAGTACAGAGGACTGAGTACAGAGAGTGCACTGAGAGGGCAGATATTGGGCTGCAGACGACATAAAAGGGACTGAAAGGAGAGAGAGTTGACTGGGACAGAACGTGGCCAGAGATTGCAGAGAATGGACTCATAGGACAGAGAGTGGACTGACAGGACAGAGAGAGAACTGAGAGGAGAGAGGACTGAGAGACAGTGCACTGAATGTAGAGATTGGACTGAGAGTAAAAAAATATTGGACTGGAGACGACATAGAAGGGGCCGAGAGGATACAGAGTGGATTGAGACGACATAGAGTGGACTGAGAAAGCAGAGTGGACTGAGATGGGACTGAGAGAAAAGATTGGACAGAGAGAAGAGAGATTAAACTGAGAGAGAGAGAGTGAACTGAGACTAAAGAGAGTGAACTGAGATTAAAGATAGAGGACTAAGAGTACAGAGAGTGGACTGAGAGTACAGAGAGTGGACTGGGAGGACAGTGAGTGGACTGAGAGAACATAGAGAACTGAGGGGACAGAAAGAGGATTGTAAGGACAGAAAGTGGACTAAGAGGACATAGAAGAAAATGACAGAGTAGACAGAGAGAACAGATATATAGGTTGAGCTCAAGAAAATTATTTCCCTCAGTGAGACTTGTAATCTTGCAAGTGATTAGTACGGGAAAGGAGAAATTGCTGAAAGAAAAAACTAAAGCAGAAAATGTAGACATAAATCTCTTGCTGTGAAACATACGGGCCACTGATCGAACTCAGTGAGGGCATTCTTTCTTCAGTTCGAACCTAGTAAACTTATAACATATCGTTATGGATATGAGGGAACTGGGAAAAAAATGCTAGTTCTCTATACATTATGTCCCATGTCCACGTATTAGCAGGCCATAGTTAGAACCCTGTCAGGAAATTATTTCCCGAGTTCGATCCTTGTAAACTTATGAATGACAGGTACAGGTATGAAGAAAATGCTAAAAAAATTGTAGAATTAGTAAATATAATCGCCCTTACTGGAATAGTCACAGGCCGTACTTTGAAGTCAGAGATTAATTTTCCTAATTCCAGCCTAGTGTAAACATGTGACATTAGTATGGGTATGAAGGAGTTAGTACTTTAAAAAATGCAGTAATAGATATGAGGCACTCAGAAGCAAAGTGATACAAGTGACATTTAGTAAATTTTGAGATAAATGGCTTTGAAGTTGAAAAGGAAATTTAAAAATCTGTTACAGGACTATGTTGCTGTAAATTTACAGTTGTATATGCTGGTACCTATATTTTTTAACTTCTTAATAGAAATTATCTATTCTAAAACAGTTTAGGTAAAATAGGGTCCTAAAGTCACTTGTATTATTTCTCCACGATAATATTTTTGTGGAGAAGTAATATGAGTGCAACGGTTTTAAGTATTTGTATATTATTTAAAACAAGAACAAGAACATTGCTTACAACATTGAAATATTTCTGTCTTAAGAGCCTTTGAGCTTTCTGATTATCATATTATTAACACAAAATGTGTCTGTATAACTGAAAGAATCACCTAATCAATCTTCTTAATGGATCCAGCCGTTTGCTGAGAACATAAAGTCCACTATAGTCTATTCAGTATTTGTTTTTCATGAGAAATGAGGGACATTTTGAAAGGTGTTCATTATAGATGCCTGTTGCTAGTAGCCAGAGTTGGGGTGTAGTCAATATATAGTGCAGGGCTGTGTCTTCTGCAACTGGTACTGATGATTTTAATTTACTACATTTATGGTTTATGCATGGACAGTATACAAGAAAGTGTTCCAGATCTTCATCATGATTGTTACACCACAGACAAGTAGGATTATCAGAAATCTGAAATCGGTATAGGTTCAATTGAGTGACAATGTGACCTGTTCTGGCTCTTGTTAAAAATGTTTGAACATGTCTGGGCGAGTTTTTGTACATATCCAGGTCATTTGGTTTCTTTTGAACCGACTGTAAAATTTTTCCTTTTTCAGAAGAGAACCAGATGTTGATCCATAAGTTTATAAAATGAGACTTTACTGAAGCAAAGGCATTGGATAGAGATATCACTTGAAGAGATCTTCGTTGCAAATATGTTGCCTATTTCACAACGTTATTGACTTTCTCGTTTCCAGGTATACCACAATGACTAGGTATCCATAGAAATGTTATTTCCTTTTGGAGTTTTTTTAGTTTTACTTAGTTCTGAATTGGAATCATTCTATGTGCGTGTAGATTTGGTACATATTTTATTATATTAAATATAACCCTTGGAGTTGGTATGCAAATAGATTTTTCAGAAATTTGAGTAACACACTGAAGAGCAGCATCAATAGCTAGCTGTTCAGTGTCAAGACTGGAGGAGGATGCACATGGTATGAAGTAACTTTCTTGATATTTTAGAATATAATACCCTGCTCCTGATGTCCCATCATCAGGATTTAGAGATCCAGCAGTATAAATTTGAAGGTGATCCATATATGTGCTGCAGAGTAGTTCCATGGCATCTAACTTAAGAATGTATGGAGAATCATTTTTGGAATGATTTCCTGGAATTTGTATGCTGTGTTCAGGAATTACCCACTTCAATGGAGGAATTTCGTTCACAACTGGAATTTTAACAATGAGTGTGTCTGTGATACAGACTGATATTTCTTCTTTGTTTATTTTGTACAAATTACACAGGATATTATCTGACAGTTTGAAGAACATCTGAGATCTGGATGAGGCTTGCAATTTTAAATGTACTTTTAGATCCTTTTTAATTCATAGTGTCTGATTGGTTGAATATTACATTCAATTTCTAGGGCAACAGTTGACGTGGTTTTTAGTAATCCGAAAGAAGAAGGTTAAGAAAATTTTTTATTTTTAAATGAAATTCAGTCTTAGTCGCTGTCCACTACGTCACTAGCCTATTTGAAGAAGTCACATCTCTCTCTGCTACAACATCTATGTTTCTGTCATGAAGTGCATCTGTAGGACTCCTACCGCGAGTATTCCTTGAATTTTCTCTCCCACGCACTCTTCCACGTCCTGCAGTCCTTATTATAGGCCCAACCTCATGCTTCATGTCATCAAATAAAGAGTAGTGTATGGATGGGATGAATTTCTTTAGCTATTGCAAGTTGCTCTACTTAGCAAAAGTTATCCTTATTGTATAGTTGGTCCTGCTCAATGTGTGCAGGCCTTCCACGAAGATGTTACGAATAAGTAATATGTTACCTCTCTCCATTGTGGCAAATGAATTAGTCATAAACAGATGAAACGCAACAACACTATGCAAACAACGCACTTGTATTAGTTTGCCTCTCAGTCAAAACTCTGTATGCATTGTAATACCAGAGTTAGGCCAACATGGAGCAGCAATGACTGGAACTGCACCTATATTAGTTTTTCTCTGAACAGAAGTGACGTTAAAGATTTAGAACATACACTTATCTCACTTTTTAAAAAAATGTCAATTGTATCACTTTACTTCTGAGTGCCTCATATATACATCTTGATTACACAACTTTTAACTCTGCATCACTTCGGGATATGTATGGTAAGACTTTCCTGTGTTAAATTTCAACGTACCTCGTTTACATGTTTCGACCTATTTATGGGTCATTTTCAGCACTGGTCGTTGTTGGTCTTGGCGCCACTTGTTCTGTTTCTGTGAGGGTGTGTTCTATGGTACAGTGTAGAGTAAAAGAGTGTGTGTCTTTTGAAGATGAGTTGCGTGTTGAAAATTTTGTTGGGGTGTGTTTTTGTGTGTCTGTATATTTCATATTATTCTAGTGTGTTTCATTTCTGGCCTTTTGGTTGGATGTGTAGTATTTTCATGTCTGTGTTGATGTCTCTGTGGGTGTGGTTAGCATTTGTGATGTGTTGTGCATATGTGGAGGTGTTTTGTAATTTTGTTATGGCTGTGATGTGTATTTTGTAACGTGTTTGAAACGATCTGCCTGTCTGTCCTATGTAGAAGTTGTTGCAGGTGTTACATCATTTGAGTATCTATATGCCTGTGTGGTTGTATTTGTTTGTTTGTGTTGTTTGTGTGTTGAGATGTTTTTGTAGAGTGTTATCTGTTCTGTATGCGTTGTTGTAATTTAATTTCTTGAATGAGGTTGCAATTTTGTGTGTGTTTTTGTTTTCGTATGTTAGTGTGATGTAGTATTTCTTGTGTTCTTGTGTTTGTGTTGTATTCTTATGTTTTTTGTGATTATGTTTTGTCTTACGTATTATCACAGTCTAATATATACAGTCGCGCAACTAATACGTATTAAATATGCCAACATTTGACAGCTGGCGCGACAGTAGCCCTCTAGCGGCAGGCAAGTTAAAAGTGTGCACACGACATATGATAACACATCATAAAACGGGTTTTGCGTAATTTATTTTATATTTTTATGCTATACAGTAAGTGTATATGGTTCTTATTAATTTTACTTTAGAATCCTAGAAGAATTTCACACGCAGTTAATCTACAAGTTTCAGAAGCTGGGAATAAACGTAATTCTTTCTGCTCCTTACAACTGAATCATGGCTCTGATCACGTATCATGGTTTGAAATAATATAATTGTTTGTACGTGGACGGTTAATTGAATTCATTCCTAAACATATTTATGAACCATTGGAACTCTATATTTCCTGTGAGAAGAGCCAAAATTGTAGGGCATATCTCGTAGGGTACATCGCGTGGTGAACTCCTCTCCCTATTTCCTGAGAAATTAACTATTTTCCATACCGCAAATTGGGGTAAACTCTGCTGCTGAGGTAAACTTAAAAATAAAAAAGGGAAGATTTAAACCTTAATTTGACAGACATTGATTTATGAAAATCATTATTTTTCCATTTTTTATTATTATTTTGAGTCGCTAATAGTGCTGATATTATGGTTTAAATTTTTATGGAAAGTTTACCGCATTTTACATTACATTTCCAGTTTTCACACATAAGCGTAATTTTAACTTACCCTACCTATATAATACGTAATTTACATGCACTTACTGTTATTATGACGTAGGTGAGAACAAATGAATACACAACTTCGTTGAAAAAATTGTAACTTCAATTAACTCAGAAAATGTAGACCTAATTTTATTTTCAGAGCAGAAGTTGTGTAAGTCAAAAATGGGTAATGAGGGTTAAAGTAAACATTCTGTAAAATACAACGCAAAATAGCAGTTAATATTGAATTTATTTAAACTATTAGTAGTCAGTGAATAGCAAGAAGGATATATTAATTGTCACTTTGCGCTGTATTTTACAGAATTTTTACTTTAAACCTCATTATCTAATTTTGACTTATACCACTTCTGCTCTGAACCGCTCAAATAATCACTGCTAATGTAAAATCAACACCAATAACAGTTAACAGTTATGCAAATTATTACAGAAAAGATTGCTTTTTATATTAAATTTAGTAAGGCTCTTTTATTTCTTGAGAATCTAATACGTCTGCCACATGAATCTACACCAACACATCAGAAATTTATCGACACAGTCTGGATTTATTCAAGAAGTGAATATTTTGCAAAATGATTATAACACGCCATGAATTCTTGAAAAATTAACACCATAATCCCTACTTGAATGCAATATAACATTCAACTTTTGAAAAATATAAAGAAAAAAAACACGAATATAAAAATTATGGAATTACTTGCATTAAAAACTGTAGATACATTACCCAAAATCGGAATGGTTACACATTTACACATGATCTCTGCAAAACAATAATATACTGTAACAGGTATTTACTTTCTTTTTATTTAAACTCTCCTTCCTGACATACAAATAGGTAACAGATAACTAATAAATGTTTTATAGGACACAATACGTAGGCTACCTACAGCGTGGATTATAGGTTATGACTGAGTTATAATTTTCTCTTGGTCTTCAGGGAATCTGAAGAACGACAAATTCGGAGATTTAAACTTGTTACTGCAATTTTCGTCATTGCACACATTGCCTTTATTCCGACGCGTGATTAAAACGTTATTATAACATCTCGCATACCTTTGAAGCACGTGCTGTCTGTATCAACCCTATGACCAGTGCCTTGCCTGCCGCTTGAGCGCTAGTGTCGTTTATTATTTTTATTTTAGTAGGTTATTTTACGACGCTTTATTAACAGCTTAGGTTATTTAGCGTCTGAATGAGATGAAGGTGATAATGCCGGTGAAATGAGTCCGGGGTCCAGCACCGAAAGTTACCCAGCATTTGCTCATATTGGGTTGAGGGAAAACCCCGGAAAAAAACCTCAACCAGGTAACTTGTCCCGACAGGGAATCGAATCCGGGCCACCTGGTTTCACGGCCAAACGCGCTAGCCGTTACTCCACAGGTGTGGACGCTAGTGTCGTGAATGTTGGCAAAAAAAGTGTTGAAGTTGCGCGACTGTATATATTAGACTGTGGTATTATGTTGTCTATTATGTTAGGGTGTACCGTTTTCTTGTGCTATGTATTTGATTGTCTCTCCGTTGTAATCTTGTTGGTTCATTGATATGTTAAGTAGTCTGTGTACCATTGTTCGGAATGCAGCTTGTTTGTGTAGTGTGGGGTGGTTGGATGTGTTGTGTATGTGTGTTGTTGTTGTTGTTGTTGTGGGGGTTACCTGTATGCTTTGAATGTGTGTTTGTTGACTACTTTTGCTATTGTGATGTCTAGAAAATTTATGGATTTGTTGTTTTCAATTTCTAATGTGTAGTATAGCTTTGGGTGTATTTTGTTTATGTGTTGATGTAGGTTTTGGATCTGTCTTTTGTTTCCTTTGTATAGTATTAGCACAGTCTAGTATATACAGTCACGAAGCTCAATACTTACTAAATATGCAAACATAGACAGTTGAAATACGCATCCATAGATAGTTGCTAACAGTAGCGGCCCGCGGTTACAAAGGTTGGCAGTTCTGCATGAAAAATAGTGTATTTAGCAAACGCATGCTGTTTATTGCATCTAAATCGGATAACGCGTGTAATTACAGCCCCTTCTCAAAGTTGACTGTGCACCCGGAATTGTACTCCAACCATCCGTGCGCTACACCTCTCCCACCTGGAACAACTTGTCACGTAGTGGAGATGTGGCCCACATGATTTTCTAGTTTTTTAAGTCAAATTAACTAAATCCTTCACTCCGGTGTTTGTCTATGTATTTTCTCCTCTAAACAGAATACACGGGTGGGGAAGAAAGCGTTTTCATGAGCGCAGCAAAAAACCAATCGTTTCCATTACACATTTCGATATTAAAATGACTAGTAGGCTACATGATTTCCTCGACTTTTTCCAGAATTTTCAATATTTAAATTTTGTGTAGGACGTAAATTTCTTAAGTTAACATGCAATTTCTCTTTTAATTTCGAAAAGGGTTGGTCGATTAGGTTTTCATTTCATTCATTTTTAATATAAAATATTTCCTTAGACACATTGACTAATCACATCACACCACCCACAGTACTATAATACTCTGGAACTGTAATGATATTCAGTAGTCCAGAAGCCTATGTGTTCTAACGCAGGTCATAAAGAGATGAGGGTGTTGGCGGTTCTTTTGTATATCTGGAGAGAGCTGCTTCGGCTGCAGTTCTAATGCAGTCTTATGGGACGATGAAGAAAACCAGTTTTCTGCTGCCGACTACCCTACGTTGAGCTTCAGGAACTGTCGATCACAGATCCGAAAAGTACACTACAGCTAAAATTCTCGAGCAGTTCAAGACTCCTACAGACAGTAAAATCTCGAATCGAAGGAGAATGAATTGGAAAAATAAATGAAACAATGAACTAGCTTACATAAAAACACGTTTTATATGTTTAATTTTTTCAGGTCCATTTAAATGGCGGTTCTGCAGCTCTGCAGTTCTTATTATAGAGCCGCCCCTGGTTGCTAACCAACAGGATCGCTACTAACGCCTCATCACAGACTCTTTCCCCAGCAGACGATAAAATGTATTGTACTTTCGATATCATATTCTTTTGAAAAAATTAACACTTTCCTTCCACTATTGAAATATGAAATACATAAGGTTTATATATTATTTTCATAAAGCATATATTATAACTCACCTTCCTGGATCTTTCGGAAGAAGGATAACTCTGACCTCTTTTTCTTACAATATTTATAGTACCACAAACTTCTTCTTGTCCCATATTATTATTCAAATTATTGTATTTTAGCAATTTATAGTTATTACAACCGATAACGAACATTTCACAGTTTATACAACTTTTCACAACAAAGCAAAATACGGCACAGTCAATGCCTTTTCGATCTAGACCAGGCCGTAATGTATGTTCGGGTTTTCTATTTCCGTGTATGGAGCTCAGTGAAATATATTATAACTTTATTGCGTATCATTGCTAAGTTTTATTTAGTGTAATGTATCCATAAGTTCCGTTTACTTCTTGTTGCGTAATATGTTGCAGAAATAATTACGAAACTGTGTTATTTTAATGTGAAGAGAATTTTACGTGTTAACATAATCTGTTCGCATCAACATAGTTTAGAATGGAAGCTATTTTGAGGTTCAATAAAAACGAATTTATATTCTGGTTTTAATTTAGCACATCTACCTTAATTGTAGACAGAAAATTTACCATACCACTGCTATGAAATTATTTACGATTGTGTTACTTCGTCTTTTAGGTAGTAGATAAATACAATAATTCAGTACTCAATTGTAGTATTAAAATACAAATAGAATGTGACGGGTGTCATACATGACATTATGTTTAATTATAATGTATAATTGCGAATATAGGAATATAATTTAAATATAGTAAACCTAACCTGTAATTTCCATATGACATAATATACATATGTAATGGCAGGGCATTGGAGACCACTAAAATTAGACAGAAATGGGCAACTGGTACAGTAAACATAACCTATAATTTCAACATATCTAAATATTCATGCGGTGCAACTGAAAATTATTGAATCATGCATAAATGAATGTACAAGAACTTCGCAATATTTAATCGAAATAAAGGCAAATATTACATATACGAACAACGTAATTTTCACACCAAAAATATTACACCTTAACTCGCAAGGAATTATGTCTGAAGTGTCTCCTAATTATTGTTTTAAATTTTATTATTGCAATTACACTACATTTTAGAGAAATATATGTTACTCTTTATGCATTCCAATTAATTTATATGGTTGAAACGCCGCCCTTCGTGAACGGGTTAAGCGAGTGACATGGTCTGCCTTACGGCCTGTATTAGATCACGATGGCAGTGACACAGTCTATTGTTCCAATACTCACAGCGCTCCAAGCGGCTAGCAACTATCGCGAGAAATGCAAAAAATCACCCCAAGCTTCATGACTGTATACAGTAGAGTGTGGTATTAGTATAGTTTCTTTAATCCATCACAAAATATTTCAATATTCAGTAATTTCATCACTATACAATTTTGTTATTCTAGATTTAATTTGTAATTCAGTAAATATAAAATATTCTTTGTTTCTCTATGATAAATTATCTAGCTTTAATTATTCAGGTAATCTTTTCGTACTTTGATTTTATTGTAATTGTAAATGTAATACTAATTGTAATATTATTTGTAATTGTAATTGTAAATTTAATACTAACTTAATTGTAATTTTATTGTTGATATTGTAGTTGGAATCTCCTGGTAGAGGGGCAGAGAAGGCCTGACGGCCGTATCTCTACCAGGTTAAATAAATAAATACTACTACTACTAATACTATGTCATCTACGTATCTGTGCCAATATATGATGTTGTCTTTGTTTAGTATGTATGTCTGTTCTATGTGGTGTAAGAATATTTCTGCTAGTATGCTGGAAATGGGTGATCCCATGGGTAGGCCTTCGGTTTGTGTGTAATATTTGTTATAGTATGTGAAGTACAGATGCCTCAAACTAGCAAGCTGCCTCGTTCGCGCAGGCGCATAGAGCACATGTCCCCTACCACTGTCTGCCTACTGCTGTGTACTGTAGACTAAAACGGTACAGATCAGTTCTAATAAAAGTTGCGAAGGCTGCATTCTGTGTAAGAACATGTCTATATGTGGCTGTCGTTTGTGATAAAAGTATTGCTTCTATTATGACGAGTAGTACATTATCGGGCAAAGTTCTTCATAGTCAAACTCGCGAGGTAATTATATAATGTGATGGAATTCGTGAAAAAAAGAAAGGAAAGCCGGGACATTTCTCATGGTTGTTATGAAGGTGCGGCAAAGAGTGACAGCAGCAATAGGAGTTTCTAAGATGACGTTAACTAGAATTACTGCAAACAACACTACATTAAAAATGGATGAAGACATAGCACTGACAAGAAAAAAATTTAATGAAATCACGGAAGAATCTTGGAAGAAGTGTGAAAAATTCATGAAATATGAAGAGGAATATGTGAAGGAGATTCTTCTAACAGAAGAAGCTGTGGACAATTGCATTATTCATTTAGGGGAGGAGTCTGGAGAATAAGAAGAAGAAGAAGAAGAAGAAGAAAAAGGAGAAGGAGAAAAAGACGTAGGCAGCGATTCATATGGAGATTTATCGGGAGTAAAGGAAATCCCTTTGGAATGACTAATTAGAAACTCAATTGTCCCTTCCTTTAATTGTTTGTCCTTATTGTGCAGATAAATAAGTGATCTGTTTTCCTCCATTTACAGTGAAAAATTAAAATTTAATGACAACACTGTAATCTACACTTTGGGCACATGTAAATAGAAGAATAATGGAACATTTAGAATTTTAGATCAATCATATATTATACTAATGAATATACCTTTGCAAATAGAAAATAAATATTTAGCGCCAATAATATTAAACAAATTATTATGTATTAAAATACTGCTCGATATATTATAGGGAAAATGCACCTTGAATACATTGTCAAGAGGTCAACTTTTCAGATAATGTAACTATACATAGGTATCGGGGCGTAGGTGGGCCCCCTTTGTTCGTTGTACTACCTCCCCTCTCCAGGCAGCTTTCTATTGTCCGCGCAACTTATCTAGGCACCTGCGTCCCCTAGTGCTCTCTCGCTGCCCCCTAGCTATCTGCTGGCTACCTGACTGTCGCTGCAGCAGTTGTACGTACAGTTACAAAAACATCATTCGGTATTTAATTTCAGTGCATTCTATTAGATATGTTAGGTGAAAGTATATGGTTTCACAAAATAACAAACATAAATAAATTACATTTTTCTTCTTCTATGTGCAATACAGTATGATCATAACTCCAATTATTACAATATTCGTATCTGGCCGTGAGCTAATGATGGTAAGCGATACATAAAGCCTTTTAAGTAGAAGCACAGGTCTGTAGTTGTTGGGTTTCCAAGAAACTTCGCTTTCACACAGAGTCATTATTATCAACATTCTTCTTCTTTTTCCTCCTCCTCCTCTTCCCTTCTTCTTCTTCTTCTTCATCATCATCAATCAATCAATAATCATCATCATCATCATCATAATCATGTCATCACTACTGGTATCGTCTAGACGTATTATAAAATCCTTAAATTATTACGAAAAGCACTTAAAAAAGTAGAGAGATAGGTTTCGAAATAAATCCCGAAAAGACAAAGTATATGATTATGTCTCGTGACTAGAACATAGTACGAAATTGAAATATAAAAATAGGATATTTAACCGTTGAAGAGGTGAAAAAAATTCAAATACCGGTTTCTTGGAGCAACAGTAACAAATACAAATGACACTCGGGAGCAAATGAAACGCAGAATAAATAGGGGAAATGCCTGCTATTATTCGGTTGAGAAGCTTTTATCATCCAGTCAGCTCTCAAGAAAGCTTTTATCATCCAGTCAGCTCTCAAGAAAGCTAAAAGGCAGAATATATAAAACAGTTAGTATCGATTGTTCTGTATTGATGTGAAACTTGGACTCTTACTTTGAGAGAGGAACAGAGGTTAAGGGTGTTTGAGAATAAGGTGCTTAGGAAAATATTTGGTGTTAACAGGAGTGAAGTTACAGGAGAGTAGAGAAAGTTACACAACGCAGAACTGGACGCATTTTATTCTTCACCTGACATAATTAGGAACATTAAATCCAGACGTTTGAGATGGACAGGGCATGTAGCACGTAAGGGCGAATTAAAAAATGTATATAGAGTGTTAGTTGGGGAAGCCGAGACATAGATGGGAGGATAATACTAAAATGATTTAAAGGAGATGGGATATAATTACTGTAGAGACTGGATTAATCTTGCTCAGGATAGGGACCGATGGGGGCCTTATGTGAGGGCGGCAATGAACCTCCGGGTTTTTAAAAGTCGTAAGTAAGTAAGACATTTCTCTTTCGTCTCTTGATCTCAACCAACAACCACTGATCTTATTATCTCCCTCTCCTTACAGTGTACGCTAAATTAAAATTAAATTATGGTTTATTTAACGACGCTTGTAACTGCAGAGGTTATATCAGCGTCGGCGGTGTGCCGGAATTTTTTCCCGCAGGCGTTCTTTTACATGCCATTAAATCTACTAACATGAGCTTGTCGCATTTAAACAATTAAATGCCATCGACCTCGGCCGGAATCGAACCGGCAACTTCGAGCATAGAAGGAGCTTATAACCTTGCTGCATCTCGTATTACTACCGGCCTTTGCATAAATATGTCTTCACAGAACGCAAAATTACTGTACGTGCAGATCACACTAAGCAAGCAAATGTATTTTACCCGCTTCGTAGACCATCCTTCCCTCTCCTGCCCCGCCTACCTCTAGAAGAGACCACTCTATTCCCCGCGCTCCTCTCTTTTAGCTGCCCGGACAAGTTTCGCGGACAGTAGCTTGAGTTACCTGTAGTTTTGTTTTGTGATGATATCTGTGGTGTGGATGATTTCTTTAATGCGTTCTTGTGGTGTGTTGTTTTTGAGCATTTGTTTTAGTATCTGTAGTGCCTCTTTTATGGGTATGTTTGTATATAGGTTAGTTATGTCGAAAGTTGCTAATGTTGTATTGTGTGGGATATGTTTGTCTTTTATTTTATTTACTATGTCCATGCTGTTCTTTATTATTGTTTGTTTTTCGAATTTTATGCTGTTCCTTATAGTTTTGTCCATTTATGCCACATAGTTCGTGTGTTGGTGCATTTCGATGATTGACTAATTGTCTGATGGGTATGTTTTCTTTATGTATTTTCGGTAGTGCGTTTAGTTTAGGTGCTTCTGGTTTGATTGGTTTTAGTTGTTGTTTCATGTTGTTTGGAATTATTTGTTTGTTTTTGTTTATTATGTTTTTTACTATGTTGTGGTATTGTGTGGTGGTGTCGCTTTTGAGTTCTTTGATGTTGTTTTCCTTGAAATGTGTTTCTATTTTGTTGTGTAGGTTGACTCTACACTATACCACAGGAACACACCTCACAGGAAACATAACAAGTGGCGCCAAGACCAACAAAGACCAGTTCTAAAGATGACCCATAAATAGGTGGAAACATGTAAACAAGGTACATTGAAATTTAACACAGGAAAGTCTTACCATACATATTCCGAAGTAATAGATAATTGATTTAACCCTGAGAGGGCATTATTTCCTAAGTTCGAGCATTGCCAAGAAATTGGAAGATTAGTAGGCCTATACATGACGACATCTGCCCATATGGTAAAATAGGCTTAGTATCACACCTGGAAGGGCATTATTTTCTTGAGAGGAATAATGTAATCTAATAAGAACAGTTGGCATACAAAGCATACCAATATTTATTATACACGTAGAATGCAATACATATTGAACAATCCTAACCAATACTGATATAATCAATAATAAACTACAGATGTGAGTAAACA
Organism: Periplaneta americana; assembly: GCF_040183065.1. NCBI lineage: Eukaryota > Metazoa > Arthropoda > Insecta > Blattodea > Blattidae > Periplaneta > Periplaneta americana. The sequence continues at coordinate 151,045,507 of NC_091132.1, read as the reverse complement.
GTATATGAAGGAACTAATAAATAATGTTATACCAGTACCAGACAAGACAATGTCATGTAATGCTGAATGCAATGCTGAATCCAATGACGATAAAACATTAAAAACGCGTTGCAAATGCAATTATTTTACAACACCAATATAAACATTAAACATAAAAAAATAGCATAAACTGTAAAGGAGCGTATTTCGACATAATTGCCTAATGTAGGAAGAATGTGTTTGCAAAGAAAGAGTGAATATTGCACAATACTGCACAGGAAATGGTTTCATATGCATTAACATTAAGGGACAAGTTAACAGTGGCGAAGCAAAAGTGTCAAAACTGAATAGGATGATATAAATCTGCTATCCTTCTATCATTTTATACATTAGATATCATCTGATATCTTCTTCTGCCTCGAACTCTTCTCTCGTTCACCATTCCTTCCAGTGCATCCTTCACAAGGCAGTTTCTTTTCAGCCAGTGACCCAGCCAATGCCTTTTCCTCTTTATGATCAGTTTCAGCATCATTCTTTCTTCACTCACTCTTTCAAACACAGCTTCGTTTCTTATTCTGTCTGTCCATTTCATACGTCCCATCCTTCTCCATATCCACATTTCAAATGCTCCTAGTCGGTTCTCTTCACTTCGTCGTAATATCCATGTTTCTGCCCCATACAAAGCTACACTCCACACAAAGCACTTCACTAGTCTCTTCCTTAGTTCCTTCTTTAGAGGTCCGCAGAAGATACTCCTTTTCCTATTAAGAGCTTCCTTTGTCATTGCTATTCTCCTTTTGACTTCTTGGCAGGAGCACTATGAATATATATATATATATATATATATTTCATTCATAGCGTTCTGTCCAAGGGCAGGTCTTTCAATGCAAACCCATCATTCTCCAGTCATTCCTATTTTGTTTACCTCTTTGTCTCGTCATATGATATATATAATATATAATTTTTCAGAATGTAATAAATGGCATTTAACTGCTAATTCATACAATATTCCAATTGGATAGTCTATATTCGTATTTTACATTTCCTTTTAAAGTTTAAGAACGTCGTAAGGAATGTGTGCAGTACACAACACTTAGGAATGACCTTATGATCATAAATAAAGACTTGCCACTACATCCATAGAGCGAAATCTTGTTCTCCTTATCGGAATTATAATATACTTGTGCTGCGTATGTATATAGAGCAGATGTTTTCTGTACACTAGTACCAGCTATTGTAGCTGTTTTTAATACAACTCGCTTATCGCGATTACGACATAATCAGAACTACGGAGTCCAGCTCGCTACTAAACGCGGCCCTACACGAGGTACTTTACAACTGCACCCATATGTTGCAGTATCTGTACCGCAGGCCACAATACAAAACTATTCCTTTCTAAGCGAGGGGAGAGTTATGTACAGTAAAAAGGTAAAGGTATCCCCGTAACATGCTATGAAGGCACTTGGGGGGGGGCATGGAGGTAGAGCTCCATGCTTTCCATGACCTCGGCACTAGAATGAGGTGGTGTGGTCGGCACCACGCTCTGACCGCCTTTTATCCCCGGGAAAGACACGGTATTCAATTTTATAGGAGGCTGAGTGAACCTCGGGGCCGTTCTGAAAGTTTGGCAACGAGAAAAAATCCTGTCACCAACTAGGATCGAATCCCGCACCTTCCAGCCCGTATCCAGTTGCTCTACCAACTGAGCTACATGCAGAAATATTAGACTGATAAGTTAAATATTTATTTTAAAAGCAGTGTGCCGTAAAAAGTAGGGACTGCTAATATTAGATACTCAATATTAAAAACAAATATATATAAATATAATTTATAATGTCCAATAAATATAATGCGTCATGTAGAGTTCGTGTAAAATTAAATAATGAACGAGGTACGTAGACTGTGAAGTATGAGTAAAGTGATCAATGACTAATCAACCAACCATAACCTCGATCTTGTTGAGGCACGCCACTGCAAAGCTACGCAGAACTTTCAATTACGTCAGGCTCTACAGTATGCAATACTTTGTTGATTTACTGGAGTCTCCTGAGATAAGAGACGCAGTGAAGATGGGGAAGCACCTTCGATTGCCCACGTGCAGGTGTTATACTATGGTTTAACATAGGTACAGTACTGATGCACGAGGGTTTCATTTATCGTTTAGGCAAGGGTATTATAAGAAATCATTGATTTAGACGTCGAAACCCATGTCATGCCAAATATAAACTCAAAGAAAAACGAAAGAAAAAGATAGGCTTGTTCCTATGTCAGGCAATTATATGGAAATTCCCTCCTTTACAGTTTATGCTATTTCTTTATTTTTAATGTTTATATTGGTGTTGTAAAATAATTGCATACGAAACGCGTTTTTTATGTTTTACCGTCATTGCATTCATCATTACATGACATTGTCTTGCAATAAGGTACCGGTACTGGTATAACATTATTTATTAGTTCCTTCATATATTGTTTACTAACATCTGTAGTTTATTATTGTTTATACCACTACTGGTTAGGATTGTTCAATATGTATTACATTCTATGTGTACAATAATATTGGTATGCTTTAATTACTTGTTTCATGATTAATGTCTCACTTTTTCTGCGGATCACTTTCCCTTATAATAGGCCTATCCTTACCATCTCTGCCAACTGTTCTTATTAGATTACATTATTCTACATAGGGCAGACAGGCAGATCGTTTCAAATACGTTACAAAGAACACATCACAGCCATAACAAAATTACAAAACACCTCCACATATGCACAACACATCACAAATGCCAACCACACCCACAGAGACATCAACACAGACATGGAAATACTACACATCCAACCAAAAAGCCAGAAACTAAACACATTAGAACAATATGAAATATACAGACACACAAAAACACACCCCAACGAAATTCTCAACACACAACTCAACTTCAAAACACACACACTCTTTGACTCTACACCATACCACAGGAAGACACCCTCACAGGAAACAGAACAAGTGGTGCCAAGACCAACAACGACCATTTCTGAAGATGACCCATAAATAGGTCGAAACATGTAAACGATGCACGTTGAAATTTAACACAAGAAAGTTTTACCATACAGCCCATATTCTGAAACGACATAATTATAGTATTCACAGCTCATATTCAAATCTCTTCCTATTTCCTCCCATCCTTTGTTTCTCATGTTCAAGTCTCTGTAATTAGAGGACTTAAATTTATACAAAAATTCATTTTGCCTTACTTTTTCAATCATGCATTACTCCATAATGAAACTGCACGTGCTCTCCACTACCCACCGATGTCCGGTGCAACAGAAAATCTAAATGTGATGGCATGACTGCTATACTGGAAAGGATGTGGCGTCCGTGGCGTGGGAACAGTGTGATTCTAAGCAACGTAAATAAATGGAGAAAATGAATACCACACATTGAATGCAGAACATTACAGCACAGGAAATCACATTGTGCCGTGCCGTGTAAATAATGTGTTTCTACCTTTAGTATCAACTCTTTTTACTCATTTTGTAATTGTGGGTTAGTCGCCTTTGGCTCTGAGCCCTTCAATTAGAAATGATAGGAGACGAAGAACATTCAGAGGACAGGATAGAATTTGAAGAGCGGTATGATAGGACAAAAGCTACCTTTTTAACAATAATGGACAGCAGAAATAATGCTGCACAAGATAGTAGTCAGCCCACAGTTGAAGGGAAAATAAAGTTGCCAATCATCAGTCTGCCTAGTTTCAATGGAGACTATAGCACTTGGCTCAACTTTAGGGATACATTTAGCAGTCTAATAGTAAACAAAATAGTGATTTAGCAGAAGCTCAAAAAATGCATTATTTATTATCTGCAATAAAGGGAGAACCACATAAACTAATACAAAACCTGACAATATGTGATGCAAATTTTAGAATTGCTTGGGACATGGTTTATCAGAGATATAATGATGAAAAACTTACTGCGTCGAAACATGCGATGGAAATCTTGTCACTTCCAACAGTAAGCAAAGAGTCACATGGAGATTTACGGTCATTAGTGAGTCAAGTAAAGTGCAATATGAATGCGTTAGAAGTATTATCTTTAGAGGTTCCATTACATGAAATACTATTGTTACAATGGATAGTGGAAAAAATAGACACTCAGAGTAAGCACGAATGGGAATTAAGCTGCGCGTATCGAAACATGTCAACACTCAAGGAGTTATTGGATTTTCTTGAACATAAATCTCAGACATTAGAATCCACAAAGGGCACGACTCCTATACCTGAATATAGAGTAAAGTTTGATAGAGGAAAGCAAGCGAGTAAAGTAATGATAATGACGCAACCTACATGTTATTATTGTAACCAGTCGCATTCGCTGTACAATTGCCAAGCTTTCTCAAGCAGCAGTATGCAGGAGAGAAAGAACTGCGTCCTTAAGTACAGACTCTTGTTGGAACTGTTTGCGAAGCACCATACACTCCTACATCCAAACCAGACACCAGAGATACAACAGAAGGTTCCACGACTACACAACAAACATGTCACAGCATCAAGAATGAAGTCATGTATTGTTGTCGACAGCCATAGTAATGGTAAAGAATGCGCAAGGAGACTTAAAACAATGTAGATATGTTCTTGATAGTGGTTCCCAATGAAATTTTATGACTGAAGAAGTAGCACAGAGACTGAGATTACGCAAGATGGTGGAAAGAATTCCTATATAAGGCAGTGGCGTGCAGTCAACCCCAGCAACCCTAGCACTGCTGGGGTAAGTAATTTCTATACACCGTTGTTTTACTATACTATATTCATTGTTGCATAAATCTAGTTTGAATTTCCCACGCGCGAATCCACTATGATGTGCTGTCAGATGAGAGCTCGCCAGACCCAGCAATACTGAATTTGCTGAGTTAGCGCATGCGCTCTCTATATTTCGGGTGTATTTGCGGGAAAGAGAGTGAGAGGGGGTTAGTCGTGTATAATGTAAGAAATCCTGCAAGCTGGCGTTAGGTGACGTCAGAATTCTTAGCCAGTGAGAGCTCACTGTTCTTAGCGCGTGGAGCAACGAGCTAGAGTTTCTCTAGCTCGTTGGCGTGGAGCCATAGAGGTATAAATGGTGAATTGATCAGATCAGGATAGCCAATAGTGTAGCCGGAAGGTTTTAAAAATACTGATGATAATATTATTGAACATATTTTACTCGTATCAAGTTGGAAGTTACCTTTTAGCTGGAATGTAAACTTGTTAATAAACAGTAGGCCTACATAGTTAATTAATTTAATATGTTTTATAATGTAGTTATTTCTGGACTGACTTTTATTGCATTCAGTTTGTTAACTTGGTAAGCGTGGCCAACTACAATTTGAATTGTGTTTACGCTTAGAATTTACACATGTCGCGAAGTAGTTAAAGGTAGTTAATGCAGTTCGCTTTGTGGCATTGTCATTGAAATATTCTAGTTGTTATATTAATTTTATTAAGAACATTTGTAATTTATATGAAAAATGAGTATATTGGAGTGCATAATAGAGAAGCTACATGAGCGACCGTTTTCAACGAGGCCTTTTCAAGAAAAGAAGAGCATTATACAGGAAGGTAGGCCAACCCCTGAGTTGCCAGATTTGGTACATAAATCTAAAAATTGTACCAGACATTTTACAGTTTCTTCTTATGAGAAATATTTATGGCTAGCTGGAAGCAGAAAATATAACTCTCTATTTTGTTGGAATTGTCTGTTATTTGGCCAAGATAGAAATACCAGCTGGACAAAATCAGGTTACATTAACTTAGGGAGCTTCACAAAAGCAGCAGTTTCTCATGAGCAATCTGTTGGGCACATTAAAGCATCCTATTTAATTGCCTCTTTTGGAAGAGTTCGGGTTGACATGCAACTAAGTGACCAGCTTAAAAATGAAATAACCTTTCATAATAAGAAAGTTGAGCAAAACAGGGAACTCCTTAAGGGAACCAGGTAGTGATTAGGGTTCAAAAATCCGATTTTTTATTGGTGTTTTAAAAAAAGTACAAAACTTGCTCTTCAAAACAATATAAATATTGTAGGGGGGGGCTAGTTCTGCAGATAAGCCCTTTAAATAGCCTCTTGAAATTTGACGGTGCATGTAATTCATACATCCTTTTTTTTTTAAATGCAGTTTTCCATAAGTGGACATTTTTCAAACTTAAGTGCATTTTTCTCTGAAACTACCTAATCAATTTACATAACATTTTTATAATGTTTTTTGCAGCCTGTGTTCTACTTAGTAGACCTTCGAGTTTAAGAATACCACACACATAACACGAGGAAAAAAATATATGCATTGAAAAAAAATTGCAAAAAAAAAAAAGGTTAAACAAAGTTCAATATTTTTCTATTTCACTAGGGGTGAAATATTGAATCAAATTTTGCTTTAGAATTTACAGTATACATTACTAGATAATTAAAAAAATTACAAGGTATATGAGTGAAAATTGTAGCAAGTAGTGTGCACCTGAAGAATGAGGTACACTTAGCAAAGTGGGAAAACAGGTTATCAGTTAGGGCCTTTCTTTTGCACTTGGATACGAAACTAATTAGTTGTCTCTTATATCACTGAATTCAGAATGATTGATTGTATAGGCATGAAAATTGTTATTTTAATCTGAGCACTAAAAGCCTAGAAATATTGAACTAAACTTTTGTACTGAAATTTTATAATCGCACAAGCATCACTACCCAGTTCCCTTAAGAGATTTATTCATGCTGTGTGTTTTCTAAGCAAGCAAGAACTTGCATTCAGAGGCCATGATGAATCCAGTACTTCCATTAATAGGGGTAACTATGTTGAACTTCTGAAATATACTGCAGAATACGATCCCCTCTTGAAAGCACACTTAGAAACCTCTACAGTATTTAAAGGTGTGTCTAATAGAATACAAAATGATCTAATAGAAGCAGTAGCCAAATCTTTATTAGAAGAAATAAAATTAGCCAATTATGTTGCAGTTTTAGTTGACGAAACAACAGATGTCTCTAATACTGCACAATTTTCCATTGTACTCCGATACGTACATAATGGCCAAACAAAAGAAAGGTTTATTGGCTTTCAAGATGTAAGTGAAAATCGCACAGCTCCAGAGATTGCTGAGCTAATAAGACAATACTTGACGGAATTTGACAGCAATGATAAACTAATCGCACAGTCTTATGATGGAGCGGCCTCAATGACAGGTCGTATAAACGGGGTACAAGCACTTATTAAACAGACACATTCACAGGCGTTATTTGTACATTGTTATGCGCACTGTCTATATTTGGTACTATCAAACACAGTCAATAACATAAAAGAATGCAAAATTTTTTTTAGTACTCTGAGTGGCATTGCTGCCTTCTTCTCCCGGTCACCCAAGAGAACCAAGTTCCTAGATGCGTATCTACAGAGGAGGCTACCTAGTGTTGCACCAACTCGATGGAATTATACAAAGAGATTGGTAAATACAGTCTATGTCCATAGAAATGACTTATATAAGGTGTTTGATGCAATGCTAAACAATTCAAGTGAAATTGAGAAAGATATTTTGGCACCTGTAAAGGGTTACCTTCTAAATTTGAGAGACTTCACTTTCTGTTTTCTGCTGAGAACTTTTGACAAAATATTTGCATTTACTAATGTTCTATATAGCATTCTTCAAAGCAAATCTTTTGACATTGCCTTCTGTAGGAAGAAAGTAGATGAAACTCGCAGAAACATATCAGCCATGAGAAATGAATTTGAAACTGTTTTTGCAGAAACAGCAGATGAAGTCGGAGAACCATGCAAAAGAAATGTGAATTACAAACAAATATATTATGAAATATTTGACAATGTTGACAGCCATCTAGAAAGTCGATTCCAAGACTATGGTTGCTTAGGATTTTTAGGACTAATATCAAGTGAGAATAGAAAATATGACATTTATCAAAAGCAGTTCCCACAGATTGAATTCTCTAACTTACTTAGTGCCTATGGTAACCATTTTGAGGAAGTCAGGTTGCGAAATGAGCTAACTGTGTTCTATGCTGCTGATGATTTTAAAGAAAAAAACTCATTTGAGTTATTACATATAATGTCAGACAAATCCATTTCGACATGTTTTCCACAGCTTTCAAAGTTAATTTCACTAATATGTACAATACCAGTATCTACAGCTTCAGTCGAGAGGTCTTTCTCAGCATTAAAACGAATTAAAACATATTCAAGAAACAAGACTGGCGAAAAAAGACTATCAAATCTGGCGTTACTGTCAATTGAAGCAGATCTTCTTGAAGAAATCAGGCGAAAGGACACATTTTTCGAAAGGACTGTAGGTTTCTTTGCTGTGCAGGACAGGAGAATGGAGTTCACCATTAAGTAACAAAACAGCACTTTCATTCCTGGCGTACGGTTATCCCATAACATACCTGCATTATGTAAGTATTTTAAATATTTATATTAATATATTTAAGATGATTAATATTGCACTTATTCATTATTATGTCAAACAAATTTATATATATTTTTTTTAATTTGCTGGGGTATCGATGAATGTCACCGCACGCCACTGATATAAGGAATAAATGGAACACCATTAAGAACCTTATGAAGGCGTCTGCAAGTGTCATGGAAATGTGCTGTTGCAGCAAGATGCCACCAAACAATAAAGCACATTAAATCTACAGTCCTCGTGTGTTTTAACAATCAATCGAGCTACCAAGGCCCAAACAATGGATTATATGCCATCACGAAGCAATGGTTTCATCGAATGTCTCATGATTTTGTAAACATCACAGTTTCTTTGTATTATGATAATGCTTGTAATGTAATGAAAAAAGATGAAGACAACAAGGTTCTCCTCGGAAAGAATTCGTATGTCACTCACAGAATACAAACAAATTATTCATTCCATTTAAATCTGAATTAACAATCTCGAGAGAATAAGGTACTGTACCTTAATAGTTTCCTTTAATACACGAAATTGTACACTTAACAGATTTGACAAATCGTTAATAAAATTGGTGTGTAATGAAGATGTATGAAATATGTTACTATTGTTCTTATGAGTTTACCTAACTGCTAAGAGATTTTTTGATCAAGATGTCCAAAAATACCTTGTTTTACATCTTTCTTTCTTAAGCAATGACCGTATTTTGCAGAAAACGAAAATCGCAAGCTCGAGTGCAACTGTTAGGTACCAATAGATCTTGCAGCTGGAAAGAAAGGGACTTCTGAGTTTTATCTAGAGGATGAAAATAAACCTTTTTACAAACTCATCATACGATATTATTTCCAACATAAGACATTTGACAGAATAATGGTTCAGTCATAAAAAGTTTACTACAAGTAATTAATGACTTTTATTATTTTAGGTAATATTTATTCTTCATTGAACATTATAGGATTAATTTTGTACGTAATAGTTAAAAGGAAATAATGTTTCCATATTCATATTGATTCATTTTGTTCCACTCATTATACTTAGTACCTATACTATAGTTCACAAAGCCTGTTATATTTCGCAGACTTGTAGCGCAAAACCTCATTTCACTTTGATATTTCATCACATTTTTCATAGTCGTGAATGAGAACACATAAGAAATAACATGAAAAAAGTAAAATTATGGTTACTTTAATACAATTTTTACAACTACATTGTATCATTACAAAAGTCCTTCTTGATTTACAATAAACTAAGAACAGAAAACACAATGCATGTCAAAAACGATATGTAAAGTCGATACTACCTATTCTGATGTTACTTGTCCATAATTCACCAATGGTGTTCTTTCACGAGTACAAGCCATTTAACATAAACAAAGGTTGGCTAATCAACTACAAAATTTGACAGAAAATATTTAAAAATTCAAATCACGTGGTAGTCTGGTCAGACACACGTAGAATAATATTGAAAGTGATTCTACTGAATTTCTGAATTAGTTAGATACTTACTTACTTACAAATGGCTTTTAAGGAACCCGAAGGTTCACTGCCGCCCTCACATAAGCCCGCCAGCGGTCCCTATCCTGTGCAAGATTAATCCAGTCTCTATCATCATACCCCACCTCCCTCAAATCCATTTTAATATTATCCTCCCATCTACGTCTCGGCCTCCCTAAAGGTCTTTTTCCCTCCGGTCTCCCAACTAACACTCTATATGCATTTCTGGATTCGCCCATACTTGCTACATGCCCTGCCCATCTCAAACGTCTAGATTTAATGTTCCTAATTATGTCAGGTGAACAATACAATGCGTGCAGTTCTGTGTTGTGTAACTTTCTCCATTCTCCTGTAACTTCATCCCGCTTAGCCTCAAATATTTTCCTAAGCACTTATTCTCAAACACCCTTAACCTATGTTCCTCTCTCAGAGTGAGAGTCCAAGTTTCACAGCCATACAGAAGAACCGGTAATATAACTGTTTTATAAATTCTAACTTTCAGGAATTAGTTAGATATGATCAAGAAATCATGTTACAGCCGCTATGCCACAAACATACGATGAGAAAATAGTTTCATGATGGCAACAGACTGGATCAACTTCCACGTATGAAGCAACTTAATCGTTAGTTGAGAATGCGCAACTTCAATGTACGTATTTTAACTATAAGCGTTCTGGTTTTTGTTTCCGTTCCAGGTTTATAGTCAACCAGGCCCATAAGCTTTCTACTCTGTGCTAGGGTACATGAAGTTTTAGGTTACAAGAGTGAGAGAAACACATCCCAAATTCATCGCATTACCATATTTTCGCCAGTATTTTTGAAAACATACCTTAAGTAGTGTTTAAAAAGAAACTCGTATGACAGATATCAGAATTGGAAGTCTTCACGACCGCGAGAACATTTAGCACAAAAACCGCATCAGAAAGGTTTGTTGCTCATATCCTGCAGTACACGAGTACTTAAGTTATACCCACCAGCGAAACAGATTTAGAAAGTGTCTCGGCTATGTGCAAGAGATCATGGTTTTTCAGACTATTCGGCTCTTAGTCACTCAACACGAACACGGCAATAGAAACGTTTCATTGAATGTTAGGCGCATTTGAAATGTTTCTCGCCTGTGTGCCGGCGTTTATGTCTTCTCAGGTTACTCTAATCGGAGAAACACCACACACATTACACTTGAAAGGCTTCTCGCCTGTGTCTGCGTTCATGCTTTTTTAGGCCACCCGACACCGAGAAACACTTACCACAAACATTACACTTGAAAGGCTTCTCGCCTGTGTGTCGACATTCATGTTTTTTTTAAGCCATTCGACACAGAGAAACACCACCAGCATCACACTTTACAACTTTCTCGCCTGTGTGCCCCCGTTCATGATTTCTCAGGCTCCTGGAATCCGAGAAACACTTACCACAAACACTACGTTTGAAAGAAATGTCATCAGTGTGCAAGAGTTTATGTTTTCTCAGGCTACTGGAATACATGAAACACTTACCACAAATATCACATTTGAAAGAAATGTCAGAGTGCAAGAATTTATGGTTTCTCACGCTACTGGAAGACGAAAAACATCACAATCAACACATTTGTAAGGTTTCTCGCCTGTGTGCACGCGTTTATGAATCCTTAGTTTACTCGATTTGGAGAAACTCTTATAACAAATATCACATTTGAAAGGCTTCTCGCCTGCATGCACGCAATCATATCTTCCTAGGCTTCTCGAATATGAGAAACACCACAAACTTCACACGTTAATGGTTTCCCATCCGTGTGCTGACGTTTATGTTTTCTTAGGCTGCACGACTCCCAGAAACACTTCCCACAAACATCACACTTGAAAGACTTCTCGCCGGTATGGATATGTTTATGGTTAATCAAGGTACTGGAACGGGAGAAACACCTGCCACAAACATCACATTTTTAAAAGGTTTCTCACCTGTGTGCAGTAGTTCATGACTTTTTAGGCTAGACGACTGAGAGAAACACTTACTACAAACTTTGCATTTGAATTGTTTTTCGTCTGTATGCAGACGTTCATGAGTTTTTAAGTCACTTGTGTTTGAAAAACACCATAAATATCGCATATTAAAGATTTCTTATTCAGTTTTGCCGAATTCGAGAAACATACTTTAGGGAATTCGAATTCCAATTGCTTTTCATCGTCACGAGACCGCAAAGGTTTTCTCGAGGAACCTGAATTCTTGGAAATCTCACACACAGTCTCGTTCTCTTCAAGTGCAAGACAGTCGAAATCTGATGACACAATCTCGTCATTGGTAGCTGCAATCCTGAAGTAAATATACAATCAATCTATTATATAGTCACAACAAATATACATTCAATTATTGAATTCAAATCAAAACAAATCCATTTCAGCAGGAGCTACATTAGCATTGGAGATTCATTCTTGTAAATAATTTATGAGTAAAGTTGAAAGAATCAAAATTCTAAACAATTTGGACTTCACCTGCATAACAAATTTCATAAGGATTACAAAACGTTAGTCAACTCTTCGGTAACACTTATTTTTAACAAACATTTCTGTCCAAAGTCACCTGCTTTTGCTTTACTTTTTCTTTACGACACAAGAGTGCTATTTTCTGCGATTGTTTTGAAATTCGGTATTTGCAAATGTACTATAAATTTTTCTATCCCTTATTGTTATGATATACAAATTGTTTATGCTTTGTTAAGTTTGTCACTATAAAATTTGGTAGTGAAACATTTCTGATTCCATTTCGTAGTAAGTATTATCGACAGTAATCTCAGAAGAAATTTTGATTTATGTAGAGGAAATTAAAACTCGAGTGGGATTTAATTGACAATTACACGACTAGGAGAGGTTATATAAAGATTGGAAGAAATAAAGTACTCTAATACAATAAGATATTAATTGACTTATTAAGATTCTATCTCACTAATGTTAGCTTCACCAAAACGTTTGAACAGTCGCCATTTTGAGTTGACTATCTACGCGGTAAATAAATGACGATCGCAAAGCATGTTTCATAGCACCGTAAAGAAATTGGAGTTTGAAATGTTGGCAAACAAAGAAACAAATGGTAGGGAGATGATAAAAACAGAAAAAAGTGTATAAATATTAGAAGAAATAAAGTACTCTAATAAAATTAAATAGGTATTTTTAGTGGTGTTTAAAAAAAGGGCGCGTGAGCTACTATAAAAATAGTATTATTAATTGACTAAGTAAAATTATATTACACTAATGGCAGTTTCACGACAACGTTTGAACAGAGCTGCCATTTTCAATTGATTTTCTATGCGGTAAACGATCGCAAAGCATGTTTTATAGTACCGTAAACAATCTGCAATTTGAAATGTTGGCAAACAAAGAAACGAACGCTAGGGAACTGATAAAAAGAAACAAATGCTAGGAAATTGTTAAAATTTTCGCGATAATCAGACATGATTGGTTGAAACACGTCCTTTCCTACCGTTTTATTCGTCAAAAGTATTATGACGTAGTAAAAGTGTAATAGTCAAGGGAAAATTTTTATTTGTATTATTTCTAATTTGGTATTTGTTGTTCTGCGAACGCCAAACCAGTAATAATGCTTTCAAAGCTCTGCAACAATGTAATTTACAATTATAAAAGAATACAGGCCTACTAATTTTTTCCTCTGCTTTAAAGATAGTACAGTCGTACTAAACTACATTAAAGCATTCAGTGACTCAATTGAGAGAAGCAATTTGAGATGCCTGTAGGAAATTTAGGACTTGCATACCGTCCTATTGAATGCATTGTGGTTGACGAGCAGCTTTTACCTCTATGTGGATGTTGTTCCTTCAATATATTTATCAAAAATAAATCCAGGAAATTTGGTATAAAAGTCTGGATGTGTGTAGATACAAATAAATATCATACTCATAACATGCAAGTATACACTGGAGGGAAACCGCATGACTTTCCAGAGAACAGACAAGAACCTAGCAATGAGAACTATCAAAGATGTTCTATTAGCTCGCTAGGGTTCAGGACGAAGGGTGACAAAGACAACTTTTTCACAAGCTGTAATTTGACAGAGGAACTTTTAGCTTAAAACCTTGCGCACACTGCAAGAAATAAAATTTTGATATTCCCAACCTTTCACATTAGGGAGATGAAGAGAACTTTTTTCCTGTCTTTTTGTGTCATGATGTTTTGACTGACATTCTATAATGAAAGACAATAAAAGACTGTATTATGTTACTGTCATCATAGCTTCATGACAAGTCTCGTTCAAAGGAGAACAACAATTTCAAGTCACAAATAATACTCGACTATAAAAATATCAACTGTGGATACTGTGGAAAAGATGGCTAGAGCATACACAACTTCTGAGGTGGTCTGTGCGACTGTGCTGCAATGTAAATGACGTCAGTTGTGTGAACAGTTCAAGATTCCTGAGTATAAAATAAAGCAAAATTATCATAGGTGCCTATTCCTGCTTCAACTAAGTGACCAGCTGGTTCGTCCCTGCATCACCTAGAGATCTACAACTGCAGCACTGAGAAAGCCAGAGAGTGTTTGTATGGAAGCACTTGGTACACACACACTCCATAGAATGAACCCTGCGTTAGCCACTGTATCGGCTGGATATGGAAGGGAAAGTGGACACTGCCACATGTGCCCAAGTTTGCCAGACAGGAAACTGACCTCAATCTTCAAATGATATTAAGACATATGGGTTGTATGCGGAGACGAAGAGAAAGGTGGAAAATAGGAAAGACTGGAGAATACTGGGTTTGCAAAGACAGATCTCCCCTTGAGCAGAACACCATCAATGAATTAACGATTTGGAGTGTTGGCTCGATGAATACAGTATATGTTTGGTTCAGTGTCAGTTATGGGCTTCCCCTTGTTACTTCACTCGAGCACTTGACTAGAGTTGATCTGTTCCTTACTCTATTAGTGATGCTGTCTAAGGAATGTGGCATTCCAAATTTTATAGAAATTCGAGTCTGAAGTATATGCAGATAGAAAATAAAGAGGCTAGACAAATTAATGAAACCACTAAGAATAACAATAGCTACAGTATAGCACAATAAAGAATCATACTGTAGGTCACTCTTCATTTCGCATTACAGGATGTAAGCTTCAAGGCAAAAAGAGTGGACCGACTCTTGGTCATTAGAAATTTTAAGTTCTACAGCGCAATTCACACGAGTAAAAGAACTCCATTTATGAAGTAATTGGTGTTCTGTTCGTTCACTGTAAGTCGTCCTTCTACAATGTATTCAACCTTACAAGGTGTATGTGGTGTAGGGATAAGAGGTCCGCTCTTCGTACCATGAGTTGTGATTTGGCTTCCCATTAGCGTAAAATTATTCTTTATTCGAGTTTCAATTAATTTATATGAAATGTTAAATGGCGTTTGTAAATAAACTTTGCTATGCTTGTTTTGTAATATATATTAGTGCCCAACCCTGTAGACTATTAATAAATGGGAACAGGCCTTTACAAACAAAATTAGTATTTGTTTCACTTCCTAGAGGAATGAGAAACACACCAAATATAAACAAACAAAAACAAATTTAGCCTATAATAAAAAAAGTCTAAGTATTTAATAATAATTCCATTCTTTTTGTATGTGGTCTAGAACTACTATCAAGAGTGCTACCTACAAACACTTGAACAAAATTGGAATTATTTCTTCACCATTTTGTCCAGTGTGCAGTCTTTAGGAAAAAGTATATCAGAATCATTTACAGTGATGTCCAGCCCTTTCCTCTAAACCAACGTCGTTATCCCATTCTCTCACGTGCTGATCTTCAATTTCGTTCATTCCAGCACAGCACACGTTCAAACACTACCTCCCCTGATATACCTCTCCTACCTGCAGTCTTATGCTAGATGTCATAGGGATGTACAAGTTTAATACAGTGCATCACTCGACCTCATGCTAAAGAGTAAAGAGCATTGAAGGCATCATCACAATACCCTCAATTACTTCAATTTTTACTTTTTATTTTAAATAATAATATAAGAATTCGTTATACGAATAATATCAATGTTCGACAGTAGGTGTAACCAGTTTTTCCCTTCCATGAAAATTAACAAATCTAATCTAAGGAGTCGACTAACAGACAATAATTTATGTTCAGTTTTAAGAACTGCACCTGCTAACATAATATTACCGATATAGAGAATATTATATCTAAAAACAAATGGTAAACAAGATGTGTGTCTGGCAGGTTCTTCATGTGAGAAGAATGAACGCTTGTGATATATGAAAATGTGTTTCAATATTATAAGTACACATTGGAATTGCAACGAATAATTAATTAAATAAAAGCTTAGGAAATAACTATCTTATATTTTTGTTCAGTTTGTGCATGTATTTACGTACCAGTATATGGTTATTTCTTCCAATGTTACATGATAATATAATTCAAGTACAATATATACTATTTTCGCCTAGAAGAAAATTCTGTATTATTTAACGAGAAGTAGTGTTAATTTATAAGGAAATAGCCATTAAATCATAATTATATATCATAAATATTTCCAACTTTAAATAATGTTTATGTCTTACTTGTTTGTCTTTTGTAGAATTTTTCTAAATTTCTAATACGTTTTTTACTCATTATTATTGTGCACAGAGCATCTCAGGTACTAATCATATAAATTGTCTCATTTATATGATTGTGATTTCACTACAACTACAATATCTTACTTACAGGAACACTTTGTACATCGGTGCCTGAGAGTTGAGTAGTCATACAGTTATATGCAGTCTTTTACAGAGAAGCACATGGCTATCCCGTAACTTAAAAATCATAAGTTAACATGATGCTTTCATGACACCACTGCTGTGTACACTATATCTGTGAGAAATATTGGAGAATAAGAGAGATAATGGCTTTATTGCTAAGAACTCTGCAGTAATAACGTCACCAACAAGTTTCTTGTGTGAGTGGGACAGTAGGGCTAGGTCTATGCAGTGGAAGGGGAAACAGTGGTCAAACAGAAAGAAATCAGAATCTGGTGGAACACTGTTTAGAACCATTGTATATATTATTGTAGTTGTAATTCCAGTGATGTGAAAGATTGATGTCGTTAATTACATTAGAATGCATGAACTAACGGATGGACGGACGAACAAACAAACAAACAAATAAATAAATGAATAATTAAATACAATAGGGAAATTAATGTTACATAATGACTTCCTAAACGAGGTGAGCGGTTCGTAGAAAAAATCTTGGAAGAGACTCAAAATGGTAGTTCATTAATTTCTAGGGAATTACAAAAACGTCAATTATAAAGAAACTGTTGAAATTATCTTAAAGCTTTCAAGACCCTAGGATGCAATATAAGTGTATGCATGTCCATCTAGATTATTTCCTTGAGAATCCAGGTCCTTTCATTGAAGAATATAAAGAAAAATTTGAACAGTACTTATGAAAACCAGTTATCAAGAGAAGTGGAGTGTGAATATAACTGATTATTGCAGGATGACTCAGGCAGATAGTTCTTCTGAAGCTGATTCTGAAGTCAAGAAAACGGTCAGTTCAAACATAATGAACTCTCTACGTGAAGAGTAGTACACAACACTCACCTTTCAGCGTAAGACTCGTCCTCTGCCGTCACTTCCACCCCTGGCTCCTCATTGAAGTCACTCTGCTCATCCTATGAATACAGAGCAAATAAAACAAAAAGATAGTTCAATTTATGTGAATAAAAGCGCATCGATTTCAGTTGCCACACAACTGCATTTAAGTCTTAATAGGCGTAGTAGAATCTTAGATAATAAAAGACAATTCTTGTGACATACATTCCACAGGGCACATCTTTTTCTTGTAGAACAGCTTTTTTTAACCTTTTTCAACATGTGGCACACAATAAGTGCACCAGTAATTTAAAATGTTATGGCACACTCATATAATGTTGTTACCAACCAAGAGGGGAATTTCGAGGGTTTTACGAGGAAATGAGTACAATATTTTTTGTATGTTATTTTACGACACTTTATCACATCTTAGGTTATTTACCGTCTGAATGAGAAGGTGATAATGCCGGTGAAATGAGTTCAGAGTCCAGCACTGAAAGTTAACCAGCATTTGCTCATATAGAGTTAGGGAAAACCACGGAAAAATCTCAACCAGGAAACGTGCCCCGACTGGGAATCGGGAATCTAACCCAGGCCACCTAACCGTTATTGCACAAGTGTGGATAAATGAGTATAATATAAAATACACTTAAATGAGGTATATGTATATGCATTAATATATTAATTATATTTTCAATTTTATAAGAATTATTTATGAGTCAACATACCAGGAAATTATAATATGATGAATGGTGAAAAGGCATATGGTGCAAAAGATGTTGAGAAGAGAAATAAAATACCTACATATTATTCAATATAGAAATAACACAATTTTTGTATTTTTATTTAATCTCTATGATAGAAAAGCAAAATTGAATGACAGAAAATTATTATAATGCAATATCAGCGTGATAATTAACTTGTTATTTAGGAAATTTGAAAACATACAATATCATTATATGTGTTTCTAAGGCATTTAATGCACGAAACATTTTCTTTCATAAAGCCAAGAAAATTACGATATTTTTAAAGATTGGCACGATATTTTAATTTTATTGATCTGGCTACCCTAGATGTGCGTCAGTCATTCTCTTCTCTGCTGCTCGCACACCTACACTGTGTTTACTGAAGGCTGAGTTAAGCCATATTCGGTATTTTTCCGCACACCAGCAGATCTTTCGAGTGTGCCATGGCAAACTGGAGGAAAATTATTGCTCTAGAATAACTATTTAACTATTGTATAAGAGCAGAAATTATCTATGAATGAATAATTCAATTTCAAGTGACGAACTTGGTGGTTTTTGTAAATGATTTATTTTATGACACTTTATCAACTGCAATGGTTATCTAATGTCTTAGTGAAATGAAGGTCATAAAACCAGCGAAATGAATCAAAGGTCCATCACCGAAAGTTACTAAGCATTTGTCCTAAATGGTATAAGAAATAACCCCAGAAAAAACTTCAAAAAGGAAACTCGTCCTCACCAATATCTGGACATCGGTGCACCAATTTTACGGTCATACATGTTAATCATAATACCACATCTTATGACAAAAATTCGCACAATTCCCCTTTTTATAACATTATCTAAACTATGTCATTGTATGGCTTCAAATTTTTAAATTACGAGGTATATACAGGTCTGGTTCAGAAAATTCGTTCAACCATTTAGTGATCTTGATAACTTTCCAGACAATTTTAAGTAAGCTGGTGTTTACTAATAAGAAGTAAATGAAACTTCAAAATCATTGTTTATTTCTAGTCATTTTAAAATTGGTAAATAGATGTTTCTAATTTTGCGTTTGTCTACGTGTATTAAAATTAAATGTACTTCAATGACACAATAAGTGTGAATAAAATAAACAATAGTTCCATGCATGCTGTACTTGCACGTAGGTATCAGAACATATTGCAGAATTTAGATCTTATTATGGAATTCACTCAAAAATCAGCTACATATTTATCTTTAAAGTTAATAAATATATTTTAACTACGGGTAAGACAATGTTCTACAAAGGATATATTGCAAAAACGTAAATATTTAAAAACAAGAGGTGATAAACAGATGAAGCCAGGAGGTAATGTTTGTAGATAAGTCTACAGCAAAATCAACTATTTGGAAACGGTAAAAAGTATTAAGAATTTTAGTCAAAGACACAGAGAAGACAAAAAGAAGTCATGCCCTTAAGAACAACATTTTTTCAAAGCCATTGTGGGAATGTGTTGCTTCGCAACAATGAAGAGCAAGCGTAACAAGCAATTTCCCTTTCGTATTTAAAACGTAAACTGTGATAAAATTCCAACACTACTTCTCTGCAACATGACATCACATGTAATAAAAAATAGTGGTAAGTTCTTTGCATCTATCATAGAGTAAAAGGCACTACAAGTACTGAGGTACAAGAGGTAGTGCCCGTTACAATCAAAATGCAAGATAAACACTGGAAGAAGAACACACAGTGCATTCCTTGTGCTCCACTCACCTCAGGTTCACGTTTCACCACAGGGAATGAAATTGACACCGGATCTTCCTCAAATTTTATCTCAGATATGAGATCATGGCTCTGGTCCTCATATTCCTCCTTTATACCAATCACAAGCTGATCCACAAGATTCCGTTCCTACAGTACAAACAGATATCTTACATGAACAATTTATTACAGGGTGTTAGAAGACGATTTCTATTGTTATCAGCTGCTCTCTATTTGTTGATATGCCTCAGCCTGATCACAACCCACAGCAGGTCCTTTACACTATGGCGAATAAGGTCAGGATTCATATGAAACTGTATATTATCTATGCAAAAATATTATTGAAGTACTGTTTTAATAAATTAAGAGATTTTGCTTGATTATTTAATGACGGTGCAACAACTACTAGATTAGTTAGCGTCGATGGAATTGGGATAGAGAGATGGTATTTGGCAACATGAGGCCGAGGACTCGATACAGATTACGTAACATTCACATTATGGTTCGGGAAAACCTCGGAAAAACCCAACCAGAGAATCAGCCCAAGTATGAAACGAACCCCCGCCTGAGCGCAACTCCGGATCGGCAGGCAAGCAAATTAGCCAACTGAGCCACGTCAGTGGCTTCAATGTAATCCTCGAACAGAAACACAGGATAAAATAACTAATAATAATAATAATAATTTATTTAATCTGGCAAAGCTAAGGCCAGAAAGCCTTTTTTTTTTTCGCCCAGCCAGATTGTAATTCTAACTGAATACAACTGGCTTACATAGTTTTTTACTTGATTATTTAACGACACTGTATCAACTATGAGGTTAATTAGCGTCGATGAGATTGGTGACAGCGAGATGGTATTTGGTGAGACGAGGCCGAGGATTCGCCACTGATTACCTGGCATTCACCATGCGGTTGGGGAAAGCCTCGGAAAAACCCCAACCAGGTAACCAGCCCAAGTGGGGAACGAACCCGCGTCCGAGCGCAACTTCAGACCGGCGCAGGCAAGAGCCTTAACCGAATGCCGAAAGAGCTCCGCCAATAGCTGCTTACATAGTTATTACATAAACATTTAGATCGTAAAAGAGCATGAAAGTGAATAATAAACGTAAAAGTAAATAATGTAAGTGAGATAAGTAATGTTCGTGAGACAATAATAAACATGGGTAAGAAATAATAATTCATGTATTGTGGGTCCCTATCACCACGGCATGGCGCGTCCTCAGGTTGCGGATAGAGGAGACGGCCTCCAGATATGGAGGGTAGCTGCGAATATATTGAATAAGCAGTCGTGGACAGCCGATAAGGGGTGGTCCTCCAGCTTGGGGGTTGGGCGAAGGGCTAACAACCCATCACCGTAAAAAACAGCTTGTTACGTATCCCTATAATAAGCCTCGGAATAGGACTGATTCTCTGGCACGACCACAGCAAAGGAATAAGGATTTGAGATTTGGCACTTGGAACGTAACTAGTCTTTATAGAACAGGAGGGGTAACATTAGTAGCAAAAGAACTAGCTAGATATAGAATAGACTTCGTAGGAGTACAAGAGGTTAGGTTAGATGGGAATGGCATATCACAAATAGGAGATTACTTGTTGTATTATGGGGAAGGAAACAATAATCACCAATTAGGAAAGAATAAAATCAGCAGTAAAAAAGGTCGAATTTATCAGTGACAGGTTATCATATTTAGTACTTAAGGGTAGATGGTGCGACATCATAGTTATAAATGCTCACGCCCCTACAGAAGAGAAAGACGACCATGTAAAGAATAGCTTCTATGAGGAATTGGAACATACTTTTGATCAGTTCCCTAGATATCACATGAAAATTTTATTGGGGGATTTCAATGCTAAAGTAGGACGGGAGGATATTTTTAGACCAACTATTGGAAAAGAGAGCCTACACGCAATTAGTAGTGACAATGGAGTTAGATTAGTCAACTTTGCCACATCGAAAAATTTAATTGTCAAAAGTACAACATTCCCCCATAAGGATATACATAAATATACTTGGACTTCTCCAGATGGATTGACACACAACCAAATAGATCACATCTTGATAGATAAACGGAGACATACTAGTATATTAGATATTCGAACTTTCAGGGGTGCAAACTGTAATTCTGACCATTATTTGGTGATTGGAGAATTAAGAGAAAGATTATCAGTAGCCAAGCGAATAGAGCAACAAGTTAATATTACTAAATTCAATATTTTGAAATTAAAGGACGAGGAAGCTAAGCAAAATTATCAGGTCGAAATTTCGAATAGGTTTGCCACTTTAGAAAGTTCCGACGAAGTTGAGAAAGAATTAGATGTTAATAGCGTGTGGGAAAATATCAGAGATAGTATCAAAATTGCAGCTGAGCAGAGCATAGGTTATTATGAAACTAAGAAAAAGAAACCGTGGTTTGATAAAGATTGTTGCATGGTAGTAGAAAGAAGGAAACAGGCAAAATTGAAATTCTTACAGGATCCAGTTGAGGAGAAGAGAGATAATTATTTCAATGAAAGATGGGAAGCAAGTCGTACACTTAGGAATAAAAAGAGAGGTTACTTGAAGGAAAAACTGAATGAGGTAGAAACAAATAGTAAGAATAAAAACATTCGAGATTTATATAAGGGTATAAAGGAATTTAAGAACGGATATCAGCCAAGGGTCAACGTGATCAAGGATGAGAATGGTGACTTGCTTGCAGACTCTCCATCAATCCTAAACAGATGGAAAAACTATTTTGCGCAACTACTAAATGTACATAGGCCAAATAGAAATGATCGGGACGGAATTGAAATACAAACTGCTGAGCCATTTATACCCGAACCCACGCTTTCAGAAGTCGAAATTGCGATAGAAAATCTGAAAAAGTACAAGTCTCCAGGTATCGATCAAATTCCAGCAGAATTAATACAAGAGGGTGGGAGTGCATTATATAGCGAAATTTATAAACTTGTACTTGCTATTTGGGAAAAGGAAATTGTACCAGAACAATGGAAGGAGTCCATAATTGTACCTATTTTTAAAAAGGGGGACAAAACCAACTGTGGTAACTTTCGAGGAATATCACTTTTGTTGACGTCGTACAAAATTTTGTCCAATATTCTTTTGAGAAGATTAACTCCGTACGTAGATGAAATTATTGGGGATCATCAGTGCGGTTTTCGGCGTAATAGATCGACTATTGATCAGATTTTTTGTATTCGACAGATAATGGAGAAAAAATGGGAGTATAAGGGTACAGTACATCAGTTATTCATAGATTTCAAAAAGGCTTATGACTCGGTTAAGAGGGAAGTATTATATGATATTCTTATTGAATTTGGTATTCCCAAGAAACTAGTTCGATTAATTAAAATGTGTCTCAGTGAAACATACAGCACAGTCCGTATAGGTCAGTTTCTATCTGATGCTTTTCCAATTCACTGCGGGCTAAAGCAGGGAGATGCACTATCACCTTTACTTTTTAACTTCGCTCTAGAATATGCCATTAGGAAAGTTCAGGATAACAGGCAGGGTTTGGAATTGAACGGGTTAAATCAGCTTCTTGTCTATGCGGATGACGTGAATATGTTAGGAGAAAATACACAAACGATTAGGGAAAACACGGAAATTTTACTTGAAGCAAGTAGAGCGATCGGTTTGGAAGTAAATCCCGAAAAGACAAAGTATATGATTATGTCTCGTGACCAGAATATTGTACGAAATGGAAATATAAAAATTGGAGATTTATCCTTCGAAGAGGTGGAAAAATTCAAATATCTTGGAGCAACAGTAACAAATATAAATGATACTCGGGAGGAAATTAAACGCAGAATAAATATGGGAAATGCGTGTTATTATTCGGTTGAGAAGCTCTTATCATCCAGTCTGCTGTCCAAAAATCTGAAAGTTAGAATTTATAAAACAGTTATATTACCGGTTCTTCTGTATGGTTGTGAAACTTGGACTCTCACTCTGAGAGAGGAACATAGGTTCAGGGTGTTTGAGAATAAGGTGCTAAGGAAAATATTTGGGGCTAAGCGGGATGAAGTTACAGGAGAATGGAGAAAGTTACACAACACAGAACTGCACGCATTGTATTCTTCACCTGACATAATTAGGAACATAAAATCGAGACGTTTGAGATGGGCAGGGCATGTAGCACGTATGGGCGAATCCAGAAATGCATATAGAGTGTTAGTTGGGAGACCTGAGGGAAAAAGACCTTTAGGGAGGCCGAGACGTAGATGGGAGGATAATATTAAAATGGATTTGAGGGAGGTGGGGTATGATGATAGAGACTGGATTAATCTTGCACAGGATAGGGACCGCTGGCGGGCTTATGTGAGGGCGGCAATGAATCTTCGGGTTCCTTAAAAGCCATTTGTAAGTAAGTAAGTAAGAAATAATAATGATGATAATAATAATAATAATAATAATAATAATAATAATAATAATAATAATAATAATGAGATAATTTAAATATTTATGCTGTTTTATATATATCATCATTAAAGATTTAGAAACTTGTAACAGCTATATTTGTTAACGAGGTATGTTTGAAAAATATTTCCTTAATCTATTTTTAAATTGGTTTGATGTCTGACAGTCTCTGACATTACTCGCTAGGGAATTCTAAAGTCCAGGAAGAGCCACAGTGAATGAAGATGAATATGAGGATGTTTGGTGGGAGGGAAAGGGTAATATTGAGGAATGCTATGATCGTGTGTCTAGATAATGGTGGGTGGATATTATACCTATTTTTAAGTTTTGAACATGATTTAAAATTGCAGTGGTTGTATTCTGATTCCATATAACCAGTACCGTAACACGGGAAGAGTCCGATCAATATTTTGAGTTTTGTAAGCATTAGCCATATAAGGTTACAACCTAGTGAAGCGTCGATATAATTTTTTAATTATCTATTTTGCAGAATAATCTCTACTGAATGTAAATATCTACCATTGTTTTCCAGTTCATACTGTTTGAAGTATTTTCTTGATTGGTGTCGCCTCACTAGGCAGGGTGAATCCGATCACACATTACTTCTTCATTTGAAATAGGAAACAAACAACTCAATGAGTGAAAACGATCACTAATTGTAGTTTTAAAGAAGTATCTAAAGAATGTTTTAATATTTATGGCAAATATAATAGTATTGAAGAATGTATTTTATTTTTTATTTTAGTAGGTTATTTTACGACGCTTTATCTACAACTTAGGTTATTTAGCTTCTGAATGAGATGAAGGTGATAATGCCGGTGAAATGAGTCGGGGGTCCAGCACCGAAAGTTACCCATCACTTGCTCATATTGGGTTGAAGGAAAACCCCGGAAAAAACCTCAACCAAGTAACTTGCCCCGACCGGGAATCGAACCCGGGCCACCTGGTTTCGCGGCCAGACGCGCTAACCGTTACTCCACAGATGTGGACTAAAGAATGTATATTTCCCACGTCGCAAGATATATTGCACTGCCTTTGGAGCTATCTGCCCTACTTTTACTTCAATGGCAAGCTGTACAAAAAATGTATCACCATCTCTCACATTTTTTTCAAAGAAAGTTCTTGTCACACAAATCATCTTCAATTTTTCTATCTACTCTGACAATGAAATTATTTATTATTTCCTTAGGCTTGTTACACACTTGAAGATAATTCGATAGCAAGAAATGTGTAACGATAAAAATCGAAGACTGACAACATGGATTCAAACGGACGTCCAGAAACTGGAAGAGATTCTCGTTCGATTCGAAAACCTCGAGCGAGTTCCTCGCTGCAATTGGTAGCTCAGTGAAATTTCTTGACACATTTATCAAAGATGTTTCACATTTATTCTATTTATGACTGAATGTAGAAAAACATTAAGTAATAACACAGGTAACGGTGAATGTATTTTATCGTTTTTATTGACAATGAGAAAAGATGACTGATAATAACTGCAGTGCACTCTTCAGACATCCTTACAGGAGCTGTCTAAATGGTTCTCTGACTGGAGATTACTACTCAACATCACCAAGACAGAAGCTAAAATCTTCTCTTTAAGGCCTATTCATAATCCACCTCCTTTGGTTCTTCTAAATGAACAAGTTACATGGCTCTCTAGTCACGAAGCTGTCAAATATTTGGGAATATTATTAGACACGAAACTTACATGGAATGCCCATATAACTCGCATTGTTACACTAACCTCTTCTAGAATTCGAAAATTATACCCTTTGGTTAATAGACGTTCACAAACTGGATTGGACTGTTCAATGCTACTCTACACCTCGCTTGTACGATCTCTTTTAACTTATGCAGCGCCAGTGTGGGGGACTGCAAATAAGACACACATGCATCGCCTACAAGTTCTCCAGACCAAGTTCCTGCGTACTGCAACAAATGCCCCCTGGTTTGTAAGAAATCAACAACTGCATCAAGAATTGGGAATTCTTCCACTAGAACAGTACATCCATTCAATGTCAAAATCTTTCTTCAACAAACTTCCTGGTGTTCCTGGAGCTGTGACATATAACATTGGAGCAAGATCTTGTCAGCCATCTCGACTTAAAAGGAAACTCCCTCAAGACATCCTTCTTAGTGATACTGACGACTCTTCATAATTTAACACAGAAACTCATCATATTTTTGTTCACATAATTCACAAAAATGTTCAATTAATTAATTGAAATTAATTAGAGGAGCCTTTAGAGCCAACCTCAGCATGATATTCTGCATATGATATTCCATAATTTAACAGTGGTCTGTATAGCAAGTTTGCTGGTCGACCAATATTAAACATTAAAATAAATAAATAAATAAATAAAAATAACTGCAGTGAGAAACTTATCGAACTTGTGCGATGCCACCAGTAAGCCTATTTACATGACACAGGTATGAAAACTATAAAAACACAAAACTTTAAGCAGAAGTCTGTAGACAAATATCAGATGATCTGAAAATAATATTTGATGAGCTTTAATAATATTAATTACAACATTTGACATTGTATCTAGGCCTATATGTCTTAACAGTTCATATAATTTTAATCAGAATACAGCAAAGAATCTCTTATCACATGATAAAATACAAAAAACTGAGGTCTATTGAATATAAAATATAGCCTAAATCTAGCATCATCCAAGTCCGAAATCAGTGATGGAACTCGACTTAATCTTCGTGAGATAAAATGTGATGTCTTATCCAGATTTTTCTGGGTTCATTTTTAGGCCCACATTTTCCTTTCGTTAACAAGATATGTACATATAACTCCATTGCATATCATCTGAAGATTTAGATTCAACTAGTGGCGTTCGTACATCATTTGTAAAGTACGACAATATACCACAGTCTACTATATACAGTCACGAAGCACAATACATAGAGAATATATAGATAGTTGCTAACCACTAGGATCGCTGCTATCGCCACATTACAGACAATGAGAAATAATAGCAGCACAGTCTATTGTTCCTAGTACTCTCATCACCTCAAGCTTCGTGACTGTGAATATACTTCAACACATAACCTGTATTTCCCTGAAAGAATGGTTACCAAAATCAGAAAAATAATCCCTAAATGAAGGCAGTGCAGAGATGATCATAGGGACAACTCGCTATAGTGTGTGGAGAAGGGCTCCTTGCCTCTTTCTCGCTACACATTTCTCCCTAGCGACATGTCTTCAAGTGTGTAACAGGCCTTAGTGGGGACCATTATAATAGCGAAATTATTTTCAGATACCATTCAGTGTCGTGTAACAGACACAATATTCGGCTCAACTGCAGTATTTGTCCCGCTATGCTGTAACATCTGAAGGAGTGCCAACATATTTCTAGCGCTTTTTGCGCTACCAACCTTAACTCATCTGCCTTCACTGTAACGAAAATTGTTACTTATGCCAATCTTCCTCTCGATAAAAACCTAATGCAGGTCGAGCAGAGAGTACAAGACGCGCAAAGAGTGTAAAATACTGCTGTCTTATTACAAAGATTGTATTTGTAGTAGGAACTGTTCGTCTATGGAACCGCCAACATAGGAACCAATTAAGGCCCAATTCGAGCCCCGAAAATATTTAATTCATCATTATAGGTATAAAAAATTACAGAAAAGTCCAAAAACATGTACACGCAATGCTCCACTTCCGCGAAATTACAGTCTGTAGTTTGGATTCAGTGACGGCATTATATCCTGGGTTTGAGCCCCGAAAATTTATAATTCTTTATTAGAGACATAAAAAATTGCAGGAAAAATCTAAAACTTGTATAGACAATGCACATCTTCCGCCAAATTACAGTCTCTTGTTTGGACAAAGTGACGGCAATATTTCCTGAGTTCGAATACCGAAAGTGTAGGCTATAACTGTTTATTAGAGGCATAAAAATTTCCAGGAAAAATCTAAATACTTGTATACACACTGCTCGACTTCCGCCGAATTACAGACTGTAGTTTGGACCCGGTGACGGCATTATTTCCTGGGTTTGAGCCCCGTAAACTTATAATTCTTCATTAGAGACATGAAAATTGCAGGAAAAATTTAAAACTTGTATACATAATGTACATCCTCCGCCAAATTACAGGCTGTAGTTTGAACCCAATGCCGGTATTATTCTCTGAGTTCGAGCCTCGAAAATTTATAATTTTTTATTAAAGGAATAAAAAATTTCAGAAAAAACTAAAAACTTGTATACACAATGCAAATCTTCCGCCACATTACAGTCTGTAGTTTTAACCCAATGACGGGTCCTGAGTTCGAGTCCTGAAAGTGTATAATTGCTTATTGTAGGAATAAAGAATTGCAGGAAAAATCTAAACTTGTATACATAATGAACCCCCTCCGTTAAATATCGGACTGTAGTTTGAACCTAGTGAGCGTGTTATCTCCTTAATTCGAGCCCCTTTAAATTAAAATTCATTAATGTGGGTATGAAGGATTTGCTGGAAAATCTAAATCTAAAAAAACCTTACATATTGAACCCCTTCCACTAAATTTCAGTCATCACTGTCTTCTCAGTCATTGTTTTATTCTCAGTCTTCTCTTTCCTTCATGAACTGAACTTTGAGACGAGACAGAGTGGACAGAGGGAAGGCAAAGGGCAGAGAAGGCACAAAAATGACAGAATGAACTGAGTGTACAGAGAGTGGACTGTGAGTAGGCCTACAGAGAGTGGAATGAAAGGACAGGCAGTGGACTGAGAGGACAGAGAGTAGACTGAGAGAATAGATGAAGCACTGTGGGGCTAGCGAAGGAACTAAAAGAATAGAGAGGGACCAGAGAGTGAACTGAGAGAAGAGAGAGTGGACAGAGAGGATAGAGTTGACTGAGAGAACAGGAAGTGTACTGAGAGCACAGAGTGTGGACTCAGAGGACAGAGTGAAGACAGAGAGTGGACTGAGATGACAGAGAATGGACTGAGAAGACAAAGAGTGGACTGATAGGACAGAGAGTAGACTGAGGTGACAGAGAGTAGACTGAGAGAACAGGGAGGAGACAGAGTGTGGATCGAGAGGACAGAGAGTAGTCTGAGAGGACAGAGAGTACAGAATATGGACTCAGGTGACAGAGAGTAGACTGAGAGGACAGAGTGGGGTGAAAAACTGAGAGTGGATCGAGTGTACAGAGAGTGAACTGAGAGGATAGAGAAAAGACTGAGAGTGAACTGGGGAAACTGCGAGTCAGAATTCTTTCCTCTCAGTCCTCTCTGTGCTCACTCACTGTAATTTCAGTAATCCCTCTTTGATATCGGTCCACTCTGTTTCCTTTCCCTGTTCTACTACCTCAGTCCTCTCTCTCTCTCTCTCTCCTCTCAGTCCAATCTGCGTCTTCTCAGTTCACTCTTTTTCTCCTCAGCCCATTCCATCCTCTCAGTTTTCTTTGTATCACTTTCCCTCCTTTCAATCCACACAATGTACTCTCAATTCACTCTCTGTAATCTCTGCCCCTTCTCTGTCCTCTCAGTCCACTCTCTGTTCTCTCAATATACTCAACATTCTCTGTGTCCACTCTCTTTTCTCTCAGTCTACTCTCTGTACTCTCAGTTCACTCTCTGTACTTTCAGTTCACTCTCTGTACTCTGAGATCATTCTCTGTCCTCTCAGTCCACTCTCTGTACTCTAATTCCAGTCTCTGTTCTCTCAGTTCTTGCAAAAGTTTCTACAGCTATAGGACATTTGTCACAGCGTTATATCAACATGCCAACAACACCTAAAGGAACGGCAAGGGTTAAGCACGGATTTTATACGATTTCGCGTTTTCCTAACTGTATAAGTGCAATTGACTGAACACATGTGAAAATACAATCACCAGGTGGAGGAGATACAGAAATCGCAAGGAATTTTTTTCAATTAATATGCAAACTGTCTGATTCTTCCTTGTCGATTCGATTCGAGACATTGTGGCTAGGTGGCCAGGCTCATCTGATGACTCACATATTTTTAATTCTTCAAGAATTAAGAGGCGATTTGAAGATGGAGAATTTGGTGCACTCATTCTAGTTGGAGATAGTGGATATGCTGTACAAAATTATCTCATTACACCACTGACAATTACACACACGCCAGAGGAACAACTTTTTCAGGAGGCCACCATAAGGACTAGAAGTCCAGTAGAGAGGAGCTATGAGGTGTAGAAAAGAAGATTTCCTGTTTTAGCTACTGGAATCAGACTAAAATTGGACAGAATTCAAAGTGTAATTGTGGCAACAGCTATTTTACACAACATAGCTTGCAATGAGAATGAAAATATACCTCCTGTTACTGATGACCAGTTGGGTGCCATTAACGCTGTGCATAACTTCCCTCAAGCAGCTAACAACCACCCAAATGTAGCAGAAAATAATGTCAGGCGAAACCATCTTATCCATCAGTACTTCCATGATTTGTTGGTGAACCAGTGAAGGAAGACATTAAATTAACATAAAATAAGTTTCATTCACTGCAATAAATGTAACATTGTTTATTATTCATGTTAAACTTGCATAGTTTCAAAAGTATATAATAACTTTACTTCACTGGAAATGAAGCATTACCAGCACCTTATCCAACAGTACGTTCATGATTAAAATTTGTTTGTGAATCAGTGAAACAAAGAGATGAAATTAACACAAAGTAAGTTTCATTCACTGTAGTACATGTAACATTGTTTATTATTCATGTTAAACTTGGATATTTTCAAAAGTATAATAACTTTACTTCACTGAAATTAAGCAGTACCCTGTACCGGTAACTTACACCATAAATTATTAAGCCTAAAATTGTTATTTTTTTTAAATCTGACATATTATTATCTTGTGTGGTGTAGCTTTAGATGCAACACAACTGCCATAATATAGAATCTAATGATGACATGACTTAACTGTAACTGTGTTGTATAAAATATTACTACTGATATACAAATATTTTAACACATTATAGTGTAGTCACAATTTATGTAAAAATCCCACTTTATTTTAATTACGCAGTGATGTTACAAGTTGAAATATATCTGCATTTGTATCAAAATTATATTAATGTCGGATTTCAATGAAAGAACGTAAATAATTACTTGAAATATGCAGTGTGTTTATTTTATAACATATAAGAAATTAGCTGGAGGGAATATACTGTATATTTCATATTATGTTCATATCTATTAAAATAATTAGAAATGAAACTAACAATTGATTTATGAACATTTTGATGTCATGTTATAATTAGGCTTAGCCTACTGTTTTTTTCTTATGTATTATTACTATATTATAAATAAGCCATATATAAATTAAGTGATAGGTGATAACATGCAATAAATTTCGTTTTTCAATTGGAATTAAGTTAAACTACCTACTGATTAACTTGTTATTCAATTATTTAAGAAGCTACATAAATTTAAATATCTTCTGTTTTAAGTAGCATGATAACCTGATGTGATATGTTGAATATGGTATTATTAATTCAGTGAATGATATAAGCCGAATGACATTATGAAAATGTCGAAATGACATCATAACATATTACGACCACTACAAACCACTACAAAACTGAAGTTATCAGTATATAAGTTACCTAATGTAATTTAATATGTTAGATTAAATTTTTTAATTTAAATAAAAAAGAACATATAGACTTGAACAAAATAAACACCATAACTACTTCAAAATCTTGTGATTTCAGTTAGCTGTTTGTTTTATGGTCCAATTCCCTATTCCTAACATCAAGTTCAAGAATTCTTCTTTTCATCTCAAGATCAAACTCCTTATTTTTTTAATATGAAGTTCTGTGAGTTTCATCTTCACTGTATGTTCTTCTTTCATATATGTTACCGGTACTTTAAATTCATACTCCATCCTTTGGAACTGAATTTGATCCTCTGTTGCTTGTTTTTGTAACTGCAGAGCTTGTTTTTCTTGCCATAATGCCATAAGTTTCTTTCCTGTCAATGAACTGTCTAGTGATGGTCTTTTCTTCTTTACTAGGAGTGAAGTGGAAGTAGGTTTCCTCAGGTCCCTTATACTGAATTGACTGCTACATGGAATGGCTTCTACTTCATTAATTTCTATATTATTCTGAGATACTATTGGTATATATCTTCAATTACCTGATCAGTGGAATTTGAATCGTCACCTGCGACAAATGCTTGGGATTCAGAACCTACAGACTTGTACAGATTCACAGATGAAAAGGGAATTACATTGGAATTTTGAATTGATT
Organism: Periplaneta americana; assembly: GCF_040183065.1. Classification (NCBI taxonomy): domain Eukaryota; kingdom Metazoa; phylum Arthropoda; class Insecta; order Blattodea; family Blattidae; genus Periplaneta; species Periplaneta americana. The sequence goes on along the minus strand of NC_091132.1, from coordinate 151,012,950 downwards.
GGATTTGAGGAGGAAACTGTGCTTTTCCAATGTTTGCAGATGGATGCTCCACAGATGCAAGTAGTGATGACTTGCCAGGACAGTCTGAGTCACATACAGATGGTAGCCCCTCAAGTTGTATTGTGCCAATAATCTCTTTTATTTTAATATAAGTTATTATTAAGTTCGGTTGATTTGGACCTCCAACTGCACCTGATGTGTATTTTTTTTCTTCGGAAAATCTCCTTTTACAGGTCTTTTTGAGGTTTTCATACTTCCCCTTTAATATCTTCCAATCTCTTACCGGTACTACAGTTCCACTAATCTCATTGAAACTTTCTGCTAGCTCTTGCCAAGCTTTTTCTTTGTCTTTTAAAGGTACACTATCGGTTTTCTTACACTCTAATATATCTTTCTTTGTACTAACTAAAGAGAGCAGTAAATCAATTTCTACTGGACTAAAATTCTTACTTTTTTCCCTGAATTCTCCATGTCTAAACACAGAACCTTACAGTGTACGTTAATCAGCTTATGATAATCTGATCAAAATTCATAATGGACGATGAAGCAATCACACAGTGCAACCAACCGTTTACTGAAATAAAAATAATACAAGAAGATGACACCTATTATGAATATTTAGGCCCCGGGTTTAGGTCACTGGAAAACTGGACAGAGCAAATGTTGGCACCCTAACCTCTTTCTTTAACTTTATCCCTTCTATTACCAAACAAAAACGTGAAACAATAATTGTGCCAATTCACCAACCAAAAAGCTGTTTTTATTACATTATTTATAAATATTCATTTTTATTGATCATGTATTTAACAATTATTTCAACATCCTACCTTAAAATACTTTCTCTTGCTCCCTTGCTCTGAGTATTTTCCCATTCTAGCCAATTATAAACTAGGGCTGTGAATATTACATAAATAGATAAGGTCACATACTAAAATGTTAAAAATAAAAGCTATTTCCCTTAGAATTATCAAGATCCTGGGTATATCAGGTAGGCCTAATTTAGTGGGTTACCGAGCACGTTAAAAAACTGGAAGTTATCTTCTTGAAATTAATTAAGATCATGATTTTCGGAGGGAAAGGAATAAACTAAAGGAAATTAATTTTTATATTAAAATGGATCCACACATGCCACCAGATAATGAACATTAACACAAGACACCTTATATTTGTTGATCTTGCCTATCAGAGAAAAGTGGAATCGAGAACGCTTTCCAATAAATTCAAGAAAACAGCTGATTAAATGCTATACAACACTTCACATGGGTATAAATGATTTATTTATTTGTGAAACTAGTAGATGCATTCCTTCTTTATTCGCGTTGATTTGAGTATAGCATTAATTCTCTGTAAACAGCTGACATCATGATCTGTGGCTGACATGTTGACAATCTGATGCGCCATCAGTAATCTGGGCTCTGATTGGCTAGTTGTTCAGTGTAGCCAACACATGAGAAGCCATGAGCATCTAGTACCAACATTAGTTTAAACGGGTGGGCTGTCAGATATTTATGGAGAAAATGGAAGCATGTTTAAACCAAAGACGTTATATAGTATACTAGACTCACATGGAGCGCTGGTGTGCTGTCCAAAATTGAAACCAGTGGTCTGCTTGTGTTGTGTTTTGTCTCGGGTGTTTTTTGTGAACACTGTGAAAGTGATGTAAATTGTTGTGATAACAATATGAAATTTTATGTCTTGTAAATATTATTATAGTTGATATGAAGTGATGTGCTTTGTAAATAGTGTAAAATGTAGTTTCCTGTTCAGCATACAACTGCAATAACACGTGGCTTAGAGGGTCAGGAATGTCTTTTCACAAGTAAGTACACAAGCTTTAAAATAATAAAATTGAATTCTGGAGGTTACATTGAAACTGTAACATGTATATCTTAGATACCGTAGTTGAAAAAGTTTATAATTAGGCAACAATCTCTTCACAGGTTCCCTTTGAAGAAGCCCGAGCTACTTGCTAAGTGGCTTGTTGCTATTAAAAGAGATAAATTTGTGCCTTTACCTTACGTAAGATTGTGTTCGGCTCATTTTAAAGACACAGATTTTTGGAAAAGTAATGGCAATAGAATTTTGAAAGATGATGCTGTACCATCCCTGATTAATTTTCCAAGTCCTTTGCAAAAGGTACGATATATTATCTCTGTTGTTACACTATCAATATCATTAAAATCAATCAGTAGTTTACGACAATAAAGAATACCTAATTGTTAGTACAAGTATATCATACTGTAGAGAAATCCCACTGAGTGAATTATTTAGACTTACATATCAGATATTAAACACAATTAGTGGAAAGATCACTTTTTGTTTTTATTATGTAAATTAATTTATCTGCAAGATAATAAAAATCGATTCAAAATCTATATGTGGGTAAGTAAGTAAATAAATAAATAAATGGCTATAATAGCTAATCCTACTTTGTGAACTTATGATTCAGGGTTCATGATCAATATGTATAGGCCTAACTAGACTAATAAATTAGCCAGCCGTGGATTTGATATTGTTGGAGAACATGCTATGTTTCAGATGTAAGGAAATGAATACATAATTTCCTGTGGGAACTAAATTGCAGATATTCTTAGTGCATTATTTTTCACTGGGGGGTTATAAATGCATATATTTTACCGGATATATATTAATAAAAAAGCAAGGAATGCCATCTTATTGATATTACATATGTGCATAAAATTACGTACTATCACTCCACAAGCAATGATATAAATTTATTTAAAATAACAATATATTATGTAAAGAAATCCACTCATAAAAAGTATGTCGTTTTTTTATTTTGCATAATGTGATTATGTTTAGTTTTTAGGTCTTTATGTTACCTATTATTTGCAATGTATTAGGTACCGGTAGGCTACTTTTTATAATTGATAGCATTCCCTTTATTAATTGAAGAATGACTTATAAATGCAATGTAATTTTGCTACCATTGCGCATTATATTTTGCGTGGTTACTATGTCCTGTGGTCTAAAAGTACCGGTAATATAATTTTCGATTCTCTAAAACTTAACAACAGGTCTATATTGATTATCACATATTTATTTCACTTAAGAATTTGATTATAATAAGAACTTGTATAATCAAGATGCATGTATTTACATCTTGTGATCTAAGAGTAATGTATGTTAATATAATTTTAGATTCTCTGAAACCTAACAAAATGCTGATTAACGTAAAATTATACATTCTATAATGTGTATTGAGTAGGCCTATTTATGGATGTATGAGCATGTTTTCTATCAATTGCTGCGTACGTAATTTCTTTCCTTTAATGCTCTGACCCATATCAATGAAACTTTGAATATATTTATTTCGTCCTAATTTTACGTTAAACGTCGAAAATGGGCATAATTTGTCAATTTTAGATCATAGCGTTAAATTGTGTGATTTACGTACTGCTATTATGAGTCTGCTCTCCAACATCATGGCGGCAAGCGCAGCGTTCAATTTGCCCCAGTTTCCTCATTCCGCGCAGCCGAGACTGTAGGGGCTTGGTTTAAACTGAATAGTAAAGTTGAACGGGTTTAATTTATCCCAAGTTTAACTAACTTTGGAGAAAACGGCCCTAAACGATGCAATATAACTATGTTGAGTCTCAGCTATTGTGAAATGTACCTGCTAAAACGGTTTAAGTACATGTTACTGTTGGAGCACCAGCTTTATCTAAGGTGTGGTAGCTCCTTTACTTGTCTGTGTCTTGCGCATGCTTAATTTTATTAATTTTAAAACTTTCACCACATTATAAAGGTACAGTGAATTGTAACTGCACTTTCTTGGTTGTTGTAGCTTCTTTGCATATACTCACATTATTTAATTTAACACAAAACGTAACGAAAATTAAGTAAAGGGGCATAACTTAGTAAAAAAAAATGAATCCCAATCATGAATTACATGCTTTTTCATTATATACATGCGCGACTGGAGTCATCTTCTGAAACAGCAATTACAAAGGGCGTAAAATAAATACGATAATACACTCAGGGACAAAAAAACCGGACACTTTAATATTTTCTGGTATTTTGCAAAACATTATCTTCTCATACAATATTATGGTAGCCATATGTTGTTATGGAGACGTGTATACATTGTTGATTGTTTTTTGTTTTATAAACAAGCCATTACAACCAAATACTCCAATTTTGCTTTCGGAGTCTGAGCTATAACAATTTTGTCTCAACCATTTTGTGCTTCATTATTGTTATCGTTCGTTATTTCTTTATTTTTACATTTTCTGAGTTTAAATGGGGTTGTAACATTTGTCTTAAAACAAGATGCGACCTGAAGATGTGGCTCGAGCTGTAGCCCTTTACGATGATGGACGCAGTGTACGTTACATTGCAAATGTTATGAATATGGCTAGAAGCACAACCCATGATGCCATAAAACGGTATAGAGAGACCCTACAATATACCAGAAGACCAGGTTCGGGTCGTCCAAGAGCTACAAATCCAAATGAAGACAGGTATATGGTGTTGAGAGTTCTTAGGGAGCGCAACCTGCCAGCTACTAGTGTAGCCCAGCAATTTGTTAACATGCATGGACGCCCAATTTCGGTCAAAACAGTTAGAAGAAGGTTGAAAGCAAGTGGACTGATATCAAGTAGACCTGCAACTGGTCCCAGACTTCTCAGGATGCATCGAGTTGAACGACTGCGTTTTGCAAATGATCACAGGGATTGGAGAAATGGACAATGGAGCTGTGTTCTGTTCACCGATGAGTCCCGTTTCAATCTGTGCTCACCTGATGGACGTGAAAGAGTCTGGAGAAGGAGGGGAGAACGATTTTCACAGTGTTGCATTTCCGAAAATGTGCCGTATGGAGGTGGTGGAGTGATGGTTTGGGCAGGAGTGTGTACGGATGCTCGTACAGAGTTGGTTTTTGTTGAAAATGGAAGACTAACAGCTGATAGGTATATAAATGAATATTTGGCTGATCATGTTGTGCCATTTGGCCAATTTGTAGGCGATAATTTTGTTTTAATGCATGATAATGCACGGCCGCATATTGCCCATGCAGTCGGAGATTATCTCCAAGAAGTGGGAATCCATGTTCTTCCATGGCCAGCAAGGAGTCCAGACATGAATCCAATTGAACACGTGTGGGTCATGCTGGGACGGCGTGTTAAGAATAGACGACCGAGACCAGAATCGTCACAAGAGTTGAGGCGAGCACTTGGCGAAGAATGGGAACTTATTCCTCAAGAAGACATTGCTAACCAAATTGAGAGCATGCCAAGACGAATGGATGCAGTTATTCAAGCCAGAGGGGGTAATACCCGTTACTAAAAAGAGTTTTTAATGTTTAAGGCACCATAAAATGGAAAAACAGTTAGACCAAACGATGCCATAGTTATACACCCTTTGTAATTTTTTTGTAAATTTTCTCATCAGAGATTTTTTTTTCAAATGTTGTCGTATAAGGTGCTAAATGAAACATTATTTTGTTTAAATGGGTTTTGTTTCATTTTGAAATAATTGGCAACAAAATACAAGCAAATATAGAAGTGTCCGGTTTTTTTGGCCCTGAGTGTAGTTTTATTTCTGTGGTTTAATGACTCAATGGTACAATAGAAAAAATTGATATCAGTGTGTTGAACCTTTTATTTTATAGTTCAGTTTCTAATTTTGACATTTTAAGTTAATTTTGTAGAAAAGTGAAAAAAAAAGACTAGAATAATTTATAAAAGCTTCTTAAAATTATTGTTTTCAGTGGATTTCTTATAAATATGATAAATTCTGCTTTAGACAGTACGCCTGTATGCAGATATGAGCATTAAATTGTTTGTTCTGTATATCCATAAAATGCTTGTTAATAATAAGGTTTGTTCTGGGAAAGTCAATGTTTGGCTCCATAAAGTCAGGAGCACCACTGTTAATTTTATAAAAGCCCGAATAGAAGGTGAACATGATTTTACATAGAAAACAATTAGGATAAAATAAAACAACCAGAGAATGAGAGAGCTTGTATGAAATATCTTAAAGAAACAACAACGACATGTTTTGATGATATGGTTTTAAACATCGTTTAGTATTAACACAAAAAAAAAAATAATAAACATAACAGAGACTTCTGTTGGTTTAAAAATTGATAATAATAATCGCTAATAATTTATATACTGCTAAGCTGCTCGACCCTCTATACTATCCTACTGCAAATACTTTAAATCTAAACGTGTAATTATATTTTATATATAGTCATCACAAATTATCAACCACAAAATCATAGATCAACCTTGGTAATCACATTTTAATCTAATAAGTTACATTGCAAGCAAGCGTATTAAGTGTTGATATTGTACATAGTTAGACAATACGTTTTATTTTAGAAAAACCACAAAGAAAAAAAATTACACATATGTTAGGTAACTAAAGAGGTCGCAAGTTGTAGTTGAAGGCATATCCCCTGCACCATATGCATGCTACAGATGTCAATATGGCTTAGTTTACAACAAGTATTGCATTAGACATGTTGCAAAATATTAAAAACTGAGAATGGGTTATGACAGAAAGTTTCAATAAAGCTTCCTGTAAAATATATATTAAATTAAGAACTCTGATCATCTTTCAAAAGGCTTTTCCGTGAAAGATATCAGGCGTTCAGAACTAAAGTGGATCAACCCCATGAGACGTAGTTTTGAGATAATAGGGCTTTAAAGTCAACTTGCTCTACTGGATTATCTAATTTCACTAGCAATAATTTTATTATTTTATTTTCAAATTCTAGATTTATAAAATATAAACAACTGTTATGTTAACTGACGCAACACTTTGGTGACTTGATCCACTATGGCTCAGAACATCATGAAGAAATAATCTAAGCCAAAAGTGGCTGATGTCACCTACCAGCGAATGGTTGGAATTGAAACTTGATCGATTTCTGCTAGGAAAAATCCAACTTCAGATAATGAGAAAGTGAATTAAAATCAATTTATGAAAATTTGTGACTTGATCCACTTTAGCTCTGGACGCCTCAATTATGTACAAGATGTGTTAAGGTGACAGAGAAGACGATTATCTGCAAGATTTTTTTGTTTCATTAAGTACATTCAATATAATCTGAGAGATGACCCTGTATGTCGTAAGGTAAATTTATATTTATATAAATGTCGCATATACAAAATAAATAGTAATGGCTTATAATATACCTCTAATATAGGTTTCTTCTCATCTTCATCTGTGTCGTCACTTGTTTCTAGAGACAGTGGGTCGACCTCGAGTTCCGCCTTGATAACATCCATCATTACTGAAAGAATTAAGAAACTGACATCCATTTGCAGATCACAAGCTGCTGGGAAAACGCCTTTACTCGTTGTTACAAACTGTAATTTTTACGGCGAATATGGAGTACTATGTTAAGATCCATATGAATATTGATACTTAAGCGGAAAGTATATGTCGCTGCAATCAGAAATCACTTATACTGAAGTAAAACATATACCGTAATCTATCTACATTAGTGTCCAAAAGTTAAGCATAATTCAATATTTTGTTCCCAACCTATCAGAATGGCACCAAACTTGTACAAATGAATCACACAGGATCTGGTATGCAACAGAGTAACACATATCATCAAATTTTGTTTTATTGTGGCGTAGGGACACATTTTACACAATTAAGGTACAAAATCTGACTATCACTTCCACAACAATGATAGTGCTGAGCGGTTAATATGGTGTGTAGTTACCTCTCAAGGCTACACAGACGTCGCAACGCCGTGGCATGCCCTCTATCACGTGGTTCAAGAGCTCTGCAGACAGCTGTTTCCATTCCTGATGAAGAGCATTGCGGAGAGTTGAAAGTGTCCTCGATGGAGGCTGATGAGTTGCAACTCGTCTTCCTAATGCATCCCAGGTATGCTCTATAGAGTTCAGATCCGGGGACATCGCTGGCCAGTCCATGCGCCGGATATATTCCCCCTCATGATACTCGTCCACCAGGTTGACTCTATGCGGACGTGCATTGTCGTCCATAAAGATGAACTGTGAACAAACTGCACCTGTGAAAAGTCGCACATTCGTTGCAATACCTCGCCTCTGTACCTCTGGGCATTCACAGTACCAGCTGCGAAGATGTACAGATCTGTACGTCCATTGAACATTATGCCTGCCCGCACAAGTATGCCACCACCACAAAATGGGCGTTTTTCCACGATTTTTGTGGGATGAAACCTGGTTCCACGTTCACTCCAGATTATTGTGCGACGGGAATCATTGGTCAAACTGAATCTGGACTCGTCTGTAAACAGCACGTCTCCATTCATCCAAGGTCCAATGTTGATGTTGCCGACTCCACTATAAACGGTTCCTTATGTGTACTCGAGTGAGCTGGACACAAACTGCTGGTCGTCTGGCACAGAGACCGCCTGCCCTGAGCCTCCGGTATACAGTTTGCCTGGAAACTCCAACACCTGAGGCAGCTGCAAGCTCTGAAGACAGTTGTCTTGCAGGCATGGTCCGATTACGTCGTGCTGTTAAGGTCAAATACCGGTCCTCTTGCGGCGTTGTGACCCATGGGCGACCTTGTACAGGCATACGACGAACTTCTCCTGTGTCTTCGAACCGTCGCCAAAGCCTGGAAATGACACTTTGTGCCACATTCAGGGCTCGAGAGACTTCGGTCTGTGTCTGTCCGATTATTTATGCTACCCTTCAAAACAGGGTCCAGTTGGCGTCTCTGTGGCATGTTGGTGCTTCCTGTATACACTGTGATAAAAAACTACCCTCTGTTCACAATGAGAGAACAAGAACGAATGAATCGCATTGGGTTTGTTTGCTTACCTTCGAAACACGTGTTTATTCGGAGAGGAGGCGGAGGTTGAGGTACCCCCTCCCTATGCACAGAGTACAAGTACGATGCGGCACACATTGTGATAAAGTTTTATAGCGATTGTTCACCGTTTTCCCTTTCATTTCTCTGTTTTACGAATTATGCTTAACTTTTGGACACTAGTGTATAATGATAATGTATTCAAGATTAAAGCCCATGTTTACTTACAATATAATTATACACTTCCAAGAAATGTATTTCAGCGTCCCAAATTAAATAAGATACAGAGACGAGTTCGCGTATCCACTCAGATCTAAAGGGCAGTGACACTATCAAGCGATCACTACATCAGCGTTGCCAACCGTGGCCGAATTCGGCTAAACGTAGCTTAATTTTTAGTCACGTAGCTTGTAGCAGAATGGTCGTAGCCGAATGTCAAAATGTAGCCGAATTGAGATTCAATCGAGCGACCATGTGTGAATACTCTACTTTTATGTGTAAACACTTTCTTTCAACAAATTTATTTTCTCATTAATACCCACCAGAATTTCCTCACTTCCTCATTAAAATTACGAAAACATACCGGTAGAAACTTTGTGTCACAGACTGAATTCTGAACAATGTGACCCACATTTATGGCAAGGATAGCATGCTATTTTCAGTTTTATTTTCCTGTTATGTGAATAGCGTTTATTACCTAGCTGACAATTTCTGTACTCATGAATTTGCAGACACCCGTCAGGCGGTTTATTAGGGGTCGCATACCCACCAAAAGTAAACCAGTAACCTGACAGTTCCTCTGTTGGTGAACTTCCCAGCACACAGCAGAGTTTTTATTAGGGGTCGCCAACTCCACAAAAATAACCGTACTCCGACTTCAAATAACAATGAAACTTAAGCCTCTTAGATTTAAAAAACTGGCTGTTCCCACGCATATCTATCCCATTGTCCACTTGTTGCGACACTTAGTGCAAAACATTGTAAACATCATAACATTGATCCTCGGTTCTATTTATTACTCAATAATAAGGGCTATCTCTAAAGTTCTAAAATATCTCCAGACATACCGCACTTTACGAAAGGTCTTCTGATGATGCAGTGTTTAGGCCTACAATATTTTGCACAAAATGTCGCAACAAATTGGCAATGAGATAGATACTGTATGAGTGGGAAGGAGGGGAACGTCCAGTTTTCAAAATGTGTGAGTCTTATGTTTCATTATTATTTATTTCCTTTTATGGCGTCTTCCCCCATCAGTATACTGGAAATAAGGAAAACAGTCTTACATGTGTCTGATTTCCAGTCAGTCGAGTTCTACTAAGATAGGACATACTTAGTAAATGTAACTTTTTTGTGCAGTTTAGTGTAGTGTGTTGTGATTTCATCTTGAGTTCTGACAGTGAGTGTCAATCATCCAAGAGGAATTAATCCACGTAATAAGCTTGCTACGAACACACTGATTGGTCTCCTGTTATCATCGCATGCTAAGATCAATGACAAGTCAGTGTTATATCCTAAGGCAGGTCCAAGTGACGAACAACAGGAAGAAAAAGAGGTTGATGGCTTCATTAATGTGTGTTAGTGTTACAAAATTGTAACTATAAATATGTAATTATAAATACGTAGACAAATATGTAAACACTTGGACACTGTGACTTTTTTTGTATGTGTTAGCAAGTGTTATCAGAAGGATCAACTAGATTTCATTAGGTGAGTTAATAAATACGGGTACTTTCCCTTTTTTTATATTGCTGCATGCTTTGTAAAGTGGGTTAGCAACGCTTTACCAACCCTATAGAAGTGTGTTGATGATTAGGCCTATGTATTGATTTTTCGGTTTGTAAAAAATAATAATGATTACTATGAATATTGACATTAATAACCCCATTAATAATAATAATAATAATAATAATAATAATAATAATAATAATAATTGTATTCGCAGCTCTTTCGAATTATTTTAATTAAATTAATATAACGCGCAATGAAATCATCGTTAAACGCAGCAGATTGAACAACATATACACAAATTCTTCAAGTTTTGAGCGTAGCTTAATTTCAGCCTTCGTAGCTGAATTTCGGGATGTTTGTAGCCGACTCGCTCGTGTTCAGGTTGGCAACTCTGACATAGACCGTTACTTAACGACGTTACGAGATTATACAAGCTGGCGCATAGCATGATCAAGAGATGATGTCATGGTTCAAAATTTAGTAAGTCTATGGTAAAGGTACGCTCGAACATAAAACCAGCAACTTCGTATGTAAAAAATTCATACGAACGAAATAAGACTTCACTCGATTCGTAGGCCTATTCAGTGATTGTACCGGGGATGGATCTCCCAACTAGATTTTTCAGACTTCTAGAAGTTGAGTAATATAATGCATACATAATTGACGCCGGTTTTGACAATTTTACACAGAAGGATAGTTACGAGGCACTGACTGTTACCAATTCATATTCACCATGTTAAACACAACACTCTTAATGTCTGATTTCAACAGTGCCCACACTTAATACAAGAGTAAGCTTAGCCTATTTCACACTATTACTCTGATCTACCGAAGTACATATGATATTCCCGTGCATAAATTCTGCATTACCGGTAACAAGCGGTGAAGAATGGGTAGAACGGAGAAAAATTCTTTCCGGCACTAGGACTCGATCCCGGGTTTTCAGCTCTACGTGCTGACGCTTTATCCACTAAACCACACCGGATTCAAGTTCTGCTGCCATAATGAATCCTTATCAGTTTAAGTTCTACTTCTCTGTTCCCCCTTTGGTGGCCTACCTCTTGTACTGTATCACAGAATATGTGACAGTGGCACGATGTCCAACACTATGTATTATCGCCGCGGCCTCATGCTTAACATGTCGGCATCATACAATAACTTGCGGTGTGCTTTTAAAACATAATTTTGCCGACCGATTGTTGCTCTGTAGGTTTCACTCTAAAGCTCGATTCACATTATACGTCACATCACCGTCACATCACGGACCAGCAGCGTTGCATCAAAACATTGTACAATGCGTTTTGTATGGTAGCGTTCACATATTGTAGGCAACGTCACAGCCCATCAACGGCACGGACCGTCTGGGATTCTCGAGGAGAATGTTTTGATGTGACGTGGACGGTTTGATAGCGTGAATTGTTTATGCTTTTTTTTCCCTCCCTGTTATTTATACTCGCTTTAACATCTTTGGTCACATTGCTAGTATCTTTTGATTGAAATCCGAAGGTCTGTTCTATTGTTGTGAACTAGATGGTGACTGCATATGTATTACTGATTTGTTATGAATATGATTTCGTTGATGAATGAGGCCGATTCAATCTTTTCAGGTCCAGAATGCAAAGTGAGGTGGGTTTCATTAAGGGATCAGTTTAGAAAGGCATTAAAAAAGAGGAAGACTAAGAGCGGACAGGCAACCAACACCGAAAAAAAATGGAAATATGAAGATTATATGTTATTTCTGATCCCGTTTATTAAAAAAAGAGAAACTATAGGAAACGTTGAACCTCAAGGCAGTGACGACTCGAACAATCAAGGAGAAGAAGAAAGTTTGAACATTGATACAAATGAAGAGACTGCAGAGATTGCTGCTTCACATCCACAGGACTTAAGAAAATCAGTACTGCCAGAAGCAAGAACACTGATCCTCTAATTACAGGGTCACAAAGGCGTCCAAAGAAAAAGGTGCAGGAGAAGGAAACAGCGTCATCTCTCGTTATGAAATATTTATTATAAAACAATGAAAAACAAAAGCAATTGACGTCTACCTGCAGTGCGGACCCAATAGATGCATTTTTCAACGGCATAGCTGCCACAGTGAAACAATTTTCACCATTAAGACAAAATCTGACAAAATCAAAAATGTTCAATATAATTTATAATCTTGAATACGAAGAAATTCAAGAAAGGATGTTCCAGTCCCAAAGCAATGAGCAGCTTTCGATTTCTTCAGCACCACCAGCTCACCATCAGCATCCCGTGCTGCAACACAATCAGCTGCAAACAGATAGGGTTACTTATCGGACGACCTCAACTGCGTCACATGATCTGACAAGTATGCAAACACCGTCGCCTACACCATCACACGTGTCAGGAATATCATCAGTTCAAACCTACTAATAACAATTTTCCCCTGTGGAATAATTAACGTTTTAATGTGAGTGATTTTATGCAAGGAATGACAAACAATAATTAGTTTTAATTGACATAATTGCTTTTCCATTTCATTGTTTAGACTACAATCTAGAAGAACTTACCTTAAACAAACCATCAACTTTTCTTTTGCTGAAATTACTTCTCTAATTGTTGTGTTTTGTTTTTGTATTTGTATTTCTATTTTTTGAAGCAAAATATAAAACTGATATTTTGACATTCTAAAATACTTATAGAAGCAACTTTCATCATCCTCCAACTGTCGGTATAGTGTATGATATTCACCTATATTCTTCCTCTTTCTGAGGATTTCTTTCATCCATATTCTGTTTCGTTTTCTTCTTACGGCCTCTTCTTCGTCCAACAAGACAGCAATCATCTCAAGTTTTTGTTTGCTAAATATCGGCATTGTTCGAGAGCACAGTTCCTACAGTCTTGATGGCGGCAAACTGACGGTCACTTGCCATTAAATGTGGATGAGTTTGCATTGGACGGTGATGGTCCGTGATGGTGATGTGACGTATAATGTGAATCGAGCTTAAGCGTCACGTCACGTCTACTTCCTCGATAAGAATAAGCACTAGTTTGTTATATTGTTAAATGGCTCATTATTATTATTATTATTATTATTATTATTATTATTATTATTATTATTATTATTATTATTTCCTATACGAGTGTGTTGACATTCTTAACTCTTAATAATAACTCTTTAATACTAAATTTTAATCGCATAACTTAATGTTCGTCCTCAGCACAAGACATTGCAACCTCGGTTTTAGTCCACGTGGAATAGACAAGTAGGTGTCATTTAATAATGGAAGCAGCTTATTGGTTGCAATATTGAAATTGAGGCGAGTGATTGGAGCGGCGACATAAATTGAAAACAATAATACAATTCAATTTCAAAGACCTGCTGAATGTTATGCACGAGGCCACTCAAAGACCTGCTGAATGTTAACCATGAGAGCGCGGCGATAATACAGAGATGCACTCATTACATGTAGTCTTAGACACGAAAATGAAAAATCTCCTATAGTGTGATTTTGTCTAAGTACACCTTTGGGCAGCACCTGGTTAAAACGACTACGGAAAGGATATTTATTTTGCATTATAACACTTGATGTTTAAAAGGCAGAAAGAAAAAAAAAACAGCGGAGTCTTGATTAAGATACTCATTTCACTGAAGTCTTTTAGCATATAGATGGTACTTGAACAGCAACCTCGTATGTAAAAAATTAATGTGAACGAAATAAAACTTCACTTGATTGGTATCACAGATATTTTCTTGAGTCCACACCATGAGCGCGTCTGGTCGCGAAACCAGGTGGCCCGGGTTCGAATCCCGGTCGGGGCAAATTACCTGGCTGAGGTTTTTTCCGGGGTTTTCCCTCAACCCAATACGAGCAAATGCTGGGTACCTTTCGGTGCTGGACCCCGGACTGATTTCATCGGCATTATCACCTTCATTTCATTCAGCGTCGTAAAATAACCCAATAAAATAAAAATATTTTCTTGAATGTTCTGCAAACACATCTTAAGCACGAATGTAAACTTCACAAGACGAGTTTTAAATACCCTTTTATGTGGGAATTATTAGTTTTGAAAATATTCACATGTTTTTTTACTCTCCTGTAAAACGACTTTTTTTTGACATATGAGTTTGCTGTTCAACACCACTAGTTACTTTTACATTGTCTAACATGATACATCATACGCAGTATGTTAAAACATACGAATTTATTATTGTGTGTAAAGGATAGCTACTTGTTAAAAGGCCAAAATCACATTTTTTTCGAAAATCACTTCCTTATCTTACGTTCTTTGAGCATAGAGACATTGATTTATGTTACAAGGACCGACAAATGTCTACTCTAAGTGGCAACTAAATGGCATTCAATATCGCGTGTTTTGTTAAAAGAACAAAAGTGTACGACATACACCCTTCTAACAAACAACATAATTCAGTTGGAAACTTAGATGCTGGCTAAACTTCATCAACTAAGTTATTTTAGTTAAAGCTAATAATGAGGCTTGCTGCCATTGTTGCAGTATATGTGTTCCAGTCAACAAGTACCTTTATAAGACGTGTACATGCTATTATGTTTAATATTTCATTACAATGAATTCTGATAATGAGGTAGACGCTGTAGTTAATACTAATATTAAAAAAAGGGAAGGGGCTTGCAAATCCAGACTTCTGCACCTAAATTATGCTTCCAAAAGAGCACCAGCTACATAACTAGCCATTCATGTCACAAAGTGACAAATCTGAAGCAAAATCTATCAGAGGCCACAGTTTGAGCCTTGCGACAGATTTTGCGATTATTAAACGTGCTCTACAAAAGCATGATCGACTTTACAGTATATGGCAACTGATTTAAATCTTTATTTTTAGCAGTTCTTCGCTTAAATTTGCCGTTGTGGAAGTACAACAAAATCTGTCCAAATTTGTAATTTTAAAGGCAGCAGAAATATTACTAAAAGAAAAATCTGTGGAGAAAGCTAATGCCGAGCGTCGTAAGAAGGTGTCCCTTTCCTATCGGTAATTTGCACCATTTTATTTATGACAAGGAGCGTCCAGGAGTTATTATTGTCTTATGGTTCATCATTGGGGTTTGCCACTCATATCTTTGTTTTGCGTCATAATTCTCATATATCTATTGAACTGTCTAGTATTATCACATATCCAGAAGGAAAACTTTGACTGAGAAACAAAAAACTTAATGACGCAAATGAAGTAAAGTACATTGAAGTTAATGTCAAAGTATATTTCTATGAGCAGATTGAACAGTGGACCCAACATTGATATGAAAAAAATCAAACAGATCAAAATAATATTATAATATATTATCACAATGGAAGAAAATAAATTTCAAATTGCTCAAATTAATGATGAAATGTTTTGTATATAGTAATACATATTAATAAATCTTGTTTTTCACACAAGACTCGTTTTTATTATGTATATATAATCCCTGTTAAAATAAATTATTTGTTAAAAAGGCATATGTTCAGGTAATTTAAGTGCTCCCACTAAGGGCATGGTTGGTTATATTTCCAAATCCACTTCTTACGAATGTGAGTTAAGTATAATTTCTTAATTTGCAATATTCAGAAAATTAATAAACTTAAATGATTAAGCAGGAAATAGTTTTTTGTTTCTCCTGTAAAATTTGTCTTTCTGGACTTTGGCCCTTTTAACATTTGATGTACACTGGTAATGCTTGTAGTTGTTACAATTTTAATTTAGTGAAATAAGAATATCTATTGCAGTTACAATATGCACATGCCTTTCATACACAATATAGAAAACAATCATTTTCTTCTACATTGCATGGGTGACCATGAAGAAATTACTTCTCACAGAAGTACTTGGTTGTTGTTTCATTCTAGATAAAGCGAGAATTAAATACTTTACGAGGGAAGAAACAATAACCACACGAGTCTGTAGGACTGTATGTATTCTTACCTATAATACGCTACATACGAACATTCATATATGGATTATACACACAGGACAGTGGAATTCAACGACTTGTATTAGGAGTAAAGTTACTAGACAGAGCTCTGATAGTGATAACAATGTTATAGTACTTGCTGTACAAAGAAGACGAGTCTTGTTGCCTTTTACAGACGAAGTGTGGGTTTCAAAATAGGAGAGATTTATTAAAAGTGTATTCGTATGAAAAGAGTATAACCTAACCACTGCCCACTAGAAATAAAAGATGAAATGGAACATATGCTGATATTGAACTCGACCAAATATCTCTCCATACTTACATCTGTTGGAAGTCTTACGGCCATTGTGTGAGCGTTACCACATGATTATAGCTTATAGCTAATGAGTCAAACTCGGTTCCATCTTATCACATCCATTACAACTACAAGAATTATGTCAGAAAGATAGCATTTGCTGCTTTTGAGGTGTTCGAATTGGTCTTTACACCACTGAGTTTAACAGATGTATGTGGTAGCAAAGAGTTTATTATGTATAAATGAGGAGTTAATTGCAATCTGTAGCCCTCTGCTCATTTCTATATCTTAAATACATTATAAAAGGACTAGCTGATATGAAGATTTGTTACGGCTTCTTACTGACTGACAACAAAGAGTTCTTATGGAAATAATGAGATGCACACATAGCAATGAATGTTAGTTAATTTTAAACAATCGATGTAAGGACCGTGATGCCACTGACGATTTTTTTTTAAGCTAATGCGACTATATTGGACACAGTCGCCATTTTTTAAGACATTTTATGGAAGTCAAATGATATAATATACCAATACAAATTTACATTATTTTAGGGGGGGGTAGGCCCACAAAGTCCCAAAGTATTACATCATCAAGAAAACTTCCACACATATTATCACAACATGATATAAAAAACTATACATCACAGAAAAAAAACCTGTGGTTTTAACAAAATTTCTTAAAAAAATGGCGACTACATTATGTTAATCAAACATAACCACCGTATAGATTACAAAAACGTTCGCGACGTCAACAATGAAGTCCGGCCAACTATTTTACACAAAGAAAAAAATTGATGCAGGATTACGCAAGAAATAAAGTGTGTAAGATTTTGTTCTTTCAAAACTTATGCAATGGGCCAAGTAACACAGGACCTGGAAATATTCCAAATTGTATCAAAATACATGGCTAGGAACATCACTGTTTTCAGATATAATAAAGTGCTATTAGGAAGCAATGCTTTCTGGTTTAACAGCAGTGAATGTCTGTAGTATTTACAGTATCGTATTCACTGTCAGATTTTTGTAAACATTACAACATATTTTGAACTGGTATCGTGATTTTGTTACAACATCAATGATAGTGCAAATAACCAATAAAAAAAAAGGACAAAGAAAGGAAAAGATTATATGAAGGGTGCCGAGAAGACGATGCGTAATTCAATGAAAAAATACAAAAATTATTAATTTCATTCAAATTTGAAATAACCTTTGCTAGTAAATAAGATATAACACCATAATGGTTTCATTTAATACTGGAAATAGTTCATACAAGAAATTTACCAAATCATTAGTGACATTAAAGGTAAGTAATCAAGACATATAAAAAATAGGATGTTATTGTTCTTATCGTTCTAACTCACAGCTATGGAATTGACTAACGAAGATGCCTAAAAATATCTGGTTTCACAATGAAAGTAAAGATTAATTAACAAAAAAATTGACCATCCTAACGTTGGAAGTATCCGACTCATCTAAGTTCTGTAACTTTACAACTCCTTTTCAAGACACTCTTGCAACAATTGAGTTCAGATCTCAATGCTCAGTGTATCAGGATATATATATATATATATATATATATATATATATATATATATATATCCATCTTGTAACTCTCTCTGTGATATAGTCCCATTTGGAACTCATTTCAAGATAGTTTTCGGCAGTCTTTCGTTTTCCATCCGCTGAACATCTCCGTACCATATCAGAAAAACGAAGAATAAATCCGTAGAAATGATTTTCACCAACCATAGATGATTTTGAATAGTGGACAAAGAGTGCTGTTTTCAGGAAGAAAGTGAACTTGAACAATATTTTGTCCTGCAGCCTTTGGTGGCATCAATAGACTTTGAGCTGGAAAGAAGAGGGCTTGCGATATATGATGAATTACGCGAGTTATTTCAAATATAGCAGAATAATGCTGCATTCATGAAAGCTTTACAGTAATTTATACTATTAATACTATAATTCAGTAACAGTTCATCACTGGCTGCAGTGATCTGCATTGCTTTGGCTTCAATTCACAAAAATGATCGTCGTTCATTTAAAAAACAAACGAAAGAAAAAAACAATATGGCTACAAAAATCGTGTATTTGGCAATTACTCACAAATAAATGATGAAACTGCAATTAATCGTGTTTACATCCATCCTACCCTGTACACGAGTAATTAATTCGGGGGTTTAGAGTCATAACAGCGTATCTACAGAATTGGTCATTTTGACATATCTACATCATTGCTGACTTGGGGAACCAATCTATTTAATGATAAAACAACAGAACGTCTATCTTTAACCGTTATGGAGATAGTGTGCTGCGTATCTACAAATGCACGTGATTATTTAATGTCAGAACAACGTATCACCTTATACATTAATTTGGCTCCTTATATTTCTCTATGGTGTTGAATGTCAGAACAGCGTATGTGTAGATCCGTGGTTTTGTCTCTAAATGCGTGTCACTTATTTTCAGATACGAAATCGTAGTACAGAGTATCTGCATCCTTATATTCACTCACTGTTGGCGTAATCCTTGAAATAAAGGATTTTAAAAATTATTGTTATCCCTAGTGCACTCCAATTGTACATATTGTCGACCTGGTTGGCGAGTTGGTATAGCGCTGGCCTTCTATGCCCAAGGTTGCGGGTTCGATCCCGGGCCAGGTCGATGGCATTTAAGTGTGCTTAAATGCGACAGGCTCATGTCAGTAGATTTACTGGCATGTAAAAAAACCCATGGGGGACAAAATTCCGGCACATCCGGTGATGCTGATATAACCTCTGCAGTTGCGAGCGTCGTTAAATAAAACATAACATTTAACATTTATACATATTATCGGTACTTTCAGTCATGCAAAGATATTATTCAATGAACTTGTGGTGAGCAATCGATGTGTTTTTTAGAGGAATAAAAATTCTTGATCTCCTGAAAAATGAAAAATGCGTTACTGAAGAGAATTCAGATTGTTAATTTCCGCAATGCCTTTTAAACGTTAAGGATCAATACTGAAGCATGCAATGATAAGATTATATACCGGTAATGTTGTTTCATTACTCGTCGTTAATATTTAATTTTAGAATTTTGATAGAATCAACAGATGTCAAGTGCGTTATAATTGCTTATAAACCATTTTACTTAAAAAATTAGTCACTACGTACATACTTCAAATCAAAATTATCCCTTTATGCACATTCAGAAAATTACGGCCATAGCCTATTCCATAATCTGAAAGTTCAGAATATCTACCAAAGGCAAATCACTTGCTGGAAGGTCGTTAAACCGAAAGATTGCTCAAAATGTATAAGGAAATGCAATTTCAAATTTACTCAGGTTAAGTGGCTACTAATTCATGAAGAATTTTGGAATTTAAATGACACAGATGATCAACTTTTAACCAAAGATAGATGGTGAAAATGGCAAGTTTGTCAGGCATAGTTTCTTGCAACACTCGATTTGCCTGAATCGTTCATATATGAAATGCTGTATGTATAAAAGGAATGAACATTATATAATTTCAAGAGATCAAAGAGCACAGCACAAACCAGCTTGGCTAAGTCAGATGTTGTAATGGAAGGAATTACATTTCATATTAATGATTTTCCAAAAATAATATCACATTATGCCTGAAAATATTCAGAGAAAGAGTACTTGCCTCATTAGTTAAATCGTAGGAAAATGTTCAAACTGTACGTTGAAAAATGTGAAAATGATGGCATAACTACTGAAAGGAATAATTTTTTTTATCGAAATATATTCACAACATAGAATTTAACTTGCCCTTCCATTTGCCTAAATGATTTGTGCGATACATGCTACAGATTTTCTCATATGAATGCCACAGACAACGAAATTCACCATCAAGATCAGGATGCTCACAATGAACAGAAATGTTTAGCGAGGGCTAGAAAAGACAACATTGAGGCGGACACTGCAACTGGAAAATCCATTTAGCTGAATTTGATCTGGAGACTGTCTGCTACTGTCCAAAACAGATGCTATAGCATTATTTTATGGGCGAAGATTGGCTGTATACAACTTAACTGTATACTATACAACTTCTGTAGAGAAGTCGCATGCTATGTGGAGTGAAAGAACTGCCAAACGTGGATCTGCAGAAGTTGCTTCATGTCTTTTTAATTTCCTACAAAAAATGCAGATGGTAAGGAATGGAATTCCTTTTCAACACATGCGGTGAACAAACCAGAAATGTAAATATGTCTGTTATGTTTCTGAATGCTGTTGGGCATCTTGACATCCCTTTAACCTTTCGTTACTCGCGTTAAATTTCGTAACACCAATACTCACCTGGATTACAATGGTAATCCACATTTGTTTTTGTTTACAGACAAGGTTTAAACTTTGCAATTAGATTTAAATGTTAAGAAATATATTGTTTTCAGTTATTACAGTAATGGGAATGGATATGTTACGCATAACGGAACGTATTAAATATAAATATTAATAATGAAATATATTATAGTACACAAATTGCATTCAAGTGACATGTTTGCATAATATTTCCACACTGGACGTGTCTTTGAGTCATAATTTATTGTTGCACCATAGTTATGAGCAGGGAAAGGATTTATATGTAAATACATATTTACTTATAAAGCTAATATAATTTATATTTTGCATTATCTTTATGTTTCACAATGTGTAGGGTTGAAAAATCCTACTTTTATTTTCCATATTTTTCCATATTTTAGAGTTTAGTACATATTTTCGTTAATTTCCATATATTTTCCATATTTCATATAAAACAGTCCATATTATATTAGGTTTAACAATAAAACAAAACAAAATTCCATTAACTTTTAAAAATACATTTCAACAATAGAGATTTAAACACATGTTCAGTAATCCCTTTAACATCAGAGTTATTTGAAAATTAGCAGTCCTATCAACAATGGGAAAGTAAGTTACAAAACTGTATTAATTTAATTTAAAATTTTTAACAGACTTCAGTTGTGCAGCTCAACAGTTAAATGCCAGTCAGAGTACACATAGGTTCAGTTTTGTAAATCATACTATAAAGACGGTAAATATGCCAAAAGTACGTCATTCAGTCAATTTAAAATCAAAACTAACAAGTTACATTTCAGAATTTAAAGAAGATGGTTTATCAACTGACAATAAAATATTATTTTGTAATTTGTGTCAGTGTGCAGTATCATCTACACAAAAGTTCCTGGTGCAACAACACATTACAACTAGTAAACATCAGGCCAACAAACAACTAAATTCCAAGCAGAGACAATTGTTTTTAACACAACCAACAACATCGAATGTAAGATCTGAGTTTAACATCGACCTGTGCCGTTCTCTCATCTCTGCTGATATTCCTCTCTACAAACTAAAGAATAAGGTCTTCAGGGAATTCCTTGAAAAATATACTCAACATACAATCCCGGATGAGTCAACACTTAGGAAGACGTATGCTCCATCCATCTACGATGAGACAATACAGAAGATAAGAGATGAAATTAAAGATAGTTCAATTTGGGTTTCCATTGATGAGACTCCCGACAAAGAAGGTAGACTTGTTGGTAATGTAGTTATCGGTTTGTTAAGTGAACAATATTCTGAACGAATTCTTTTACATTGTGATGTTCTAGAAAAGTGCAATAACAAAACTATAGTTAAACTGTTCAACGAAGCTATGGGTATCCTGTGGCCAAAGGGTATTATGTACGATAATGTGTTATTCTTTATTAGCGATGCTGCCCCTTATATGGTCAAAGCTGGACAAGCATTATCTGTTGTATATCCTAAATTGACTCATTTTACTTGTGTGGTGCATGCATTTCATCGTGTGGCAGAAGTGGTCAGAGACAATTTCCCTAAAGTAGATTTGTTGATTTCATCAGTGAAAAAAGTATTTCTCAAAGCTCCCAGTAGAGTTAACGTGTTGAAAGAAATGTACCCTGAAATTCCATTGCCACCAAAGCCAATTTTAACTAGATGGGGTACATGGCTAGAAGCAGTTGAATATTATGCCGAACATATAGACTCTATTAACAATGTTCTCCTTGCATTGGACTCTGAAGATGCAGTCTCAATTGATACTGCGAAAACAGTTACCTGTGACATAAGTGTGAAGAATGACTTAGCTCACATTCAGCATACATTTTCATGCATCATAAAAACGCTCAAAAGTCTCCAAAATAGGCACCTTTCACTATCTGAAAGTTTTGAAATTATAAATAGTACTGTGGAACAACTGAATCGTGGTAGAGGTAAAGTTGCAGATGCAGTAAGAGCTAAGGTGGACACTGTACTTTCAAAAAACCCTGGATATGAAGAACTACAAAAGGTTGTTGCTGTGATGAGTGGTGAATCAACAGTGAAGATTAACTTGGACTTATCCCCAGCAGACATTGTGAAATTGAATTATGTACCAGTTACTTCTTGTGACGTCGAACGCTCTTTTAGTCAGTATAAATCTATCCTCAGAGACAATAGAAGAAGATTCACTTTTCAGCACTTGAAAGAAATGTTTGTAACCTATTGTTATGGTAACAGACAATAAAAATTGTGTTTTGTTGAAACTACATTGGAAGATAAGGTACGTCCATTATATTTTTTGTTTAGTTTGATTAAAATGTACCAATATTTAACGTACATAGTCATTTTTTTATAATTTTAAGTCCATATTTAATTCCATATTTTGGTAAAAAATCCATATTTAATTCCATATTTTGGTAAAAATAACTACATATATATTTACATATTTCATATATTTTTAGTCCATATAAATCCGTTCCCTGGTTATGAGTTAGTTCACTATCATCATGATTATGTAGGATATCTAGCATTGTTGCTCACTCGCTATTTGAAGGTGACCTGAACTCTTGATGTAATCTCTCCCGCAGGAAACGCAAGTTCACTACTGCTGACCTTTCTTACGTCATATTTGATAACTAAATACCACATTCAGGGGTGTAGCAATGAAAAAATTCAGGGATGTAACAATCATTCTCACTTCACTTGTAATATTTTACAGAAGTTTTTGTGTATTGTAAGAAGGATATTGTTGCACTTTCATTTTTGTGTTTGCTGTTCACACTTTACACACGTGAGTCTAAGCTACATCTGATTCAACTATCTGAGTAGACCTATGCATTTCTTCCACACAGTTCAAACAAATTACATCTGAATGAGTAGGAAAAATTCTCTTCAAGCACTGGAAACAAGATTGTCTTATGCTCTTGTTTCTTGTTCTACCACATATGTAGCACCTACCAATACCTTTTGGCCGTGTTCCTTCTTCTTGACTTGTTTGTGGAATGCCTAAAAGTTGATCTCCTCTTCTCTTTATTTCTCTTGAAATTGTCTGTTTGGTGTTACGCTCGAAAATTAGTGGCTTCATTAGGTCCAGAGCAAGGGTATTTAGGACGGTTTTCCGTAGATTTTTTTTTGTTTGTAGAATAAACAACAAGAGCATTGACACCTGCTATGTTTAGTAAGTCAAAGAAAATAGTCAGAGGCCAGCGGCGTGAATTTCTGCTTACATCATAGGCCGAGCATAACTGGTCCAGGACATCCACAGCACATTTAGTTCTATTATAGAATGATATTATTTCAGGTTTCTGGCTTCCTCCCGTTTCCTCATGCATTGCCTTATCATAATGCATGGTTGATAATGCTAACACTGTTTTGTTTTTCTTTGGTACATACGAAATAATTGTGCAGCTTTCATTGAATCCAAACAACGTACTGTTAAATGGCCCTGCCTTGACTAGTTGTGAAATGGGGAGGGATTTCTCTTTTGTTTTTTCCAAGTTTCCTACAAGTGTAATTTTGTCATTTTCTAGAAGATCTAAACACAGAGGTATGCTCGTGAACCAGTTATCGGTGGTCACATTTCTTCCTGTTCCTTTGATGGGATGAACCAGCCTCTTCACCACTGCATGTGCATTGCATTGTTACTTTGGTGAAATGGACCATCTGGTTGAATACCAGCATAAATTTCCAAGTTATGAGTGTAATATGTTTTCACATCCACCATAGCAAAAATTTTGATCCCATATTTTGCTGGTTAGTAGGTATATACACTTTCATGGGACATCGTCCTCTCAATGCAATGCTCGTCTATAGTTACATATTCGCTTGGAATGTAGCACCTTTGTGAATTCTGAACAAATAACTCGAACACTTCACGTACAGCAGCCAGTTTATCAATTTCTTTCCTTTCCTGCCTGTTATGAATGTTATAAAAGCGTAGACAGCGTAACAAAAATTGGAATCTATTGTAGGTCATAGGTAAATTGACTCTATACCTGTGCCATTTTTATCCCATAGTTCTCTTACGTTCAGTCTTCCCGATTTCAAAGCGCCAGCAAGATACAAAATACCCAAGAGTGCTCGAATTTCAACGTCATTTGTCAATTTGCAATCTCTGTCACGTCCGTAATTACGCTTCACTTTTTCAATATATATATTAGTAGGGCCTACACCTTATTATTACATTGATTATTGTCTGATCAATAAAGCAGTCAAAACACTCTGTGTGTGTCCGCGCATTTTTTGCAGCTCTTTTAGGGCCCGGTAAATGAATCACTATATTTTGTGCTCTTCTTCTCCCTCGTTGAGCTACTGGTTCTTTCTGTCAAAATGTCGTGTTGACTGCCCGTGTAGCAGTTTCCATCATTTATAGACATTAGTCTTTCATCATCATCACCATTATCATCATCCTCCT
The DNA here is from genome assembly GCF_040183065.1 of Periplaneta americana. NCBI lineage: Eukaryota > Metazoa > Arthropoda > Insecta > Blattodea > Blattidae > Periplaneta > Periplaneta americana. The sequence goes on along the minus strand of NC_091132.1, from coordinate 150,987,546 downwards.
CCTCCTTCTCCTCCTAATTTTCTTGTTCTGAATTAGAATCGTGAACTTCATCCAAAAGATCTTCTCTGTTGCTTTCATCATCACTTTCATTTTCAATGCCATCATCCAGATCTTCATCTAGCCACTTGCAAATATTGCTTGTATTTTCCGTACCCATTGGAGCCAACTACAAAGAGGATGGAAAGATATCACACATTTTTTTTTCATAAAGTTACTGCATTGTATCACTCAAAACCATATAAAAACAATTTCACTTATCTGATAACGTCAGTACTCGCGTGGATTACAACGGTAATCCACTCGGAAAAATTGTGTATCACTTGAAAAAACTCTGTATAACTTTGCAATGCGTTGCGACAAATACGTCTAAACACCAGTAATGCCTCACTTAGACTGTGACGAGAAATTGCATTGACGCTCAACTACGCAGTGCTGCAGGTGGTGACGTAATACAGGATCAAATATCAATGGATTACTATTGTAATCCACGCGAGTACTGAAGGGGTTAATCAATGATATGTTCTTTGAGTCAGGCCACAAATAGAGTACGACTCTGATCATGTCTCAGTAGAGAAAAGAACAAAATTATTTCACATCGGGATGATTCACTATTATCAGAATGACAAACAAAAAATATCATATAATTGAAATTCAGCATGGACCGAATTTTTCAGAACTGAGGTGCCACATGAGAAAGGACAGAAAAGTTTTCAGTGATGTAAATAATATCAATTGGCTCAAGATGGCCTGGTTTCAGTACAGGAAAGAACACTTAGAACACACTTATTTTAAATACAGCAACAGGACTTCTCAAGAATTTGGGTTTAGAAGAATACTTATCCACAGAACTAAAACAAGAATGCGAGTTTCTTTCACACTTCAGCCTTTGTTTTCTCTCCAGCTCCTATTCAGAAACAAAAACTTAAAGATCTTCTGGATCTACGCAATATGAGGATTATTCCTGACCAGTATCATCACAATGCTATAAGTAATTAATAAATGATGTTACAGACGGGAAAGAAGCGAAAGTTAATGAAGGTTGATAATGATGATGATAATCAGCATTGTGATGCACTTGGAGAGCTATGATAAGTAGATAAATCCGGTTAAGAAAGCCAGCTATAACGGCTAGTATAGGGACCATCGTGCTAATCACACGATACCTCTATTCTAGTTAGATTCCACCTCTGCTTAAGCATCTGTGCTTGAGGCCAGCAGCTGGCTGGTCGGTCTGGACCCTTAAAGTGCTGTAGCGCTACGAATTATATTATTATTATTATTATTATTATTATTATTATTATTATTATTATTATTATTATTATTATCACTGAGGACTATTCCTTCTTCAGTATAACAATTTTTTACTATTGTTTCAGTAATACAGGTTTGTGTAAAAGTCATTGAATTTTGTTATGGTAAATTATGGTATATTGCCATCAGTTTAGTATTTTAAGCATTTTGGCATATTATCCAGCACCTTGCTAATCAATATTAGAAGAAAGACTTATATAACTGTTTGTTTCACAATAATTAGATCTAATTACACTATAATATACAAATACTTCAGTGCATTGTTTCTATTGTCATTAATATTAAAATCAAGTGTAACTTGCTAAAAGAACAATTTATTCAAAGTCAAAACAACGTAGCTACAACACAGTCTTTTTTTTTATTACGGATATAACTAATGACATATTGTGGTCTTGTGGACAACTGTGTTATGCAAGAGTTTAATTCCTGTTATATTTCTTACGATTTTGAAGATATCAATTTCTAGTGAATATTTAAATTTTTTTTTGCGTGTTTCTAATTTAGGTAAACAAACTATTGTATATATATATATATATATATATATATATATATATATATATATATAAATTTTTTTAAGACTTATTGATCGACCTCATTGTAATATTTTATGTCTTTTGCTGAAATTTGTGATGGTTTTGTGTAATTATGGCCGATACTCCCACAACTTCAAATAGTATGCACAATACATAATTCTTCGTAAATTGTAAAATCTGTCATAAACAGTTCACAACCAGAGGAATTCATATTCACATCAATCGATGTTATAATAACGACTCTTTATCCCAAGCTGTTTCTAATGAAGAAACTACTCTTAATACTCAAAATTCAGATAAAAATCTATCACATAAGAATTTACGTAAACGTGAAATATGTGGCCGTATTTTTAAAAGCGTTAACCGTCATATTGTACGTGGCCATCCTGAAGTACATAGAAATATCTTCAATCACTCATATAATAATCCTGTACTCAGCAATGAATTCACAAATTCTTCGTCTCAGCCCGTTCCTTCTACATCTTCAACGTCTGAAGTACGTGGAAACATTCTCAATCAGTCATATAATGATCCTGTACTCAACAATGAATTCACAAATTCGTCGTCTCAGCCTGTTTCTTATACATCTTCTACGTCTGATTCCCTACATGATAATTTTGATCTTCAGTATTGGGATACACAATTCAACACCTTAGCTTGTTTAGATGTTTCAGACAATGCCGTCTTTGATAAATGTGTTGAAAAATATTGTCACTACCTTAAACAATCAGTATCTCAATGTAAAGGGCCCCAACATCCTGCAACAACTTATTACAAAAAACGGCAAGCCAGGAAAAATAATCCAGATGGTATTACTTATAAACAGTCAAGCAATCCTAAAAATAGAAGTAAGAAGAATTCTGAGAGAAGGAAGAACAAATACGCTTATGATTTAGCACAATTTAATTATTACTTTCAACGTCGGAAAATTGTGCGGCATGTATTATCCTCTAAAGGTCCTAAGCAATGTAAGTTACCCGTTTCTTCGGTATACGAATATTACAACAATTTATATGGTGTCGCCAACAATTGCACACTTGATAACTATCAGTCATCTTCGGTATCCAATTATTCAAATCCTGACAATATTATCATCACCCGTGAAGATATTGCATTTGCATGTAAGGGTATCAAGGTTGACACTGCACCAGGTGAAGATGGAGTCAGAATGAAGGTCATTAAAGAGCTTCGTTTATATAAATCTCTTTCATTGATTGCCACATATATGCTCCGTTGGGGACATGTTCCGCCGTGCCTTCGACGTGCACGCACAATTCTGATTTATAAGGATGGCGATCCAGATATTCTTAAGAACTGGCGTCCAATTACGATCTATTCTGTTCTGCGCAGAATTATTGAGCGTGTATTAGATATCAAGTTACGATCTTATATTGATTTAAATCTTAACCAACGAGGTTTTATGTCTGGTCCAGGTGTTTTCCTAAATTCCTTTATTGTTAATGGATGCCTTAAGGATTCAAAAGTCAATAAAAACGATTGTTGTGTAATTTTTCTGGACATCTCTAAGGCGTTTGATCATGTCTCTCATCAACACATTGAACAAACCCTCAATGCTATGCCTATACCTCCAAAACTCAAGACGCTTATAACATCGCTTTTAATAGGAAATTCTGCTACTATCACTATTAATAAAACTACAAAGACAGCCCCTATAATGATCAAGCAAGGAGTTGCGCAGGGGGCTCCACTCTCACCAATTCTATTGAATGTTGATGAAGGAATTAAGCGAAAGTAATATCTCTGGAGAATATGGATACAATATATCACCTCAATTAAATAATCTTTCCATTCTTGCATTTGCGGATGATCTAGTATTATTGTGTAAAAATAAATCTGCCGCTCAATATTCAACATCGCTGACTATGAATTCCTTAGCTAGAATTGGTCTTGAAGTAAACCCGCATAAAAGTAATGTTATACACCTACGTAAAGGATGTCTCTACTCTGATTCCCTCACCTTGATCGATGGACAAGAAATATCTTGCATCAAATCGGATGAAGTTATAAGATATCTTGGCATTACTTTTAATGATGAAATAAAATTTAATGCGGCTCAACTAATTGAAAAACTGACAAAAAATCTTAATCAGCTGGTCACTTCACCCTTACTCATGCCTGACCAAAAGATAAATATATTAAATCAATATATCTGGCCTCAGTTGGTTTACCCCTTCCAATGTGCTCCTTTAAAAGATCTTAAAGTGAAATTTCTATCTGATATTGACAAATTAATTCGCAGTGCTGTTAAAGAAATAATTAACATTCCTACTGACACCCCGGATGCTATGTTGTATGCACCAAGAAGATTGCGAGGTTTAGGAGTATTTAAAGCCCAGTGGGAAGCTTACCTTCAGCACTTAAATATTTGCCAAAGACTTTTACACGTTGACAACCCTCATGTAGCAGCCACTCGAAATCTTCCAAACGAAATTGAACATTGCATCAAACAATTACCAATTACCTTCGATTGCTCTGAACGTATTTCTTCTCAAAAACTAAGAAAAGCATTGCGTGAAGATTCTTTTCATCAATGGAGCAAATTGAAAAGTAAAGGTTTGGGAGTTGTTTTCTATTCTCATTGGAAGAAAGGTAATTCGTGGATCTCAACCAAAAAGGGACTTTCGAGCAGTCAGTGGACGCAAGCCATTAAGATGAACTGAAATACAATACCTGTACGTACTCTCCCTGGTAGAACTCTTGACTCAACCCGTTGCAGAAGATGCGACGAGCAAGAAACGCTTCCTCACGTCTTGGGTTTCTGCCATCATGGAGAATTGCTCCGAATCAACAGACATAATACGGTTCGTTCTCTCATCGCAGCTTCAATCCGTCAGAATGCTTCCTATGAGGTTTATGAGGAGGTTGGTTGCGTCTCTTCTGATGGCTCTACTAGACGGGCTGATATCATCATAATTGATCGGCAGAAGGATGAGGGTGTCATTCTTGATCCCACAATCCGTTTTGAGATGCATGAGCAACAGCCACAAGAGGTGTGTCGCGAAAAACAAGTCATATATGAGCCTTGTTGTCAGCATCTTGGAGCACAATACCACATTACACATTGGACAGTTTTTGGGCTCATGTTCGGTGCCCGTGGCACGATCCCACGTGAAACTTTAAATCAACTTAAACAATATAAAATTTCTGATGCAACGATTGATGTCATAGGATCTCACGTGTTAAAATCATTCTTAGCTATAATTAGTATCGGTAACCATTTGTACCCAACAAAATTTTTATTGTAAATGATTTCCTACGTTTTCTTATCTTAATGTTTTTTTCTTTTTCTTTCCAAATGTCACAAACTTGTTTTGTTTACTTATTATTCTTTATGAATTGATTAGTAGGCCGATCTATCGAACCCTTATTTAGGGCTGCTTTTGTTTAAACAAATTTCATTAGCTTAAACACAAAAAATTGTTGAGCGGATGTAAACATACTCTAATAACAATGAGTTATCACATATGTCGCACACAATAAAATAGGCAGTAACTGTGATAGTGTTTCAGTTGTTGCAAAACTTCTTTTGCATTTATCTCAAAACATGAATTTTGTAGATACGTCGTTAGGACTCTAAACCCCCGAATTTAGAGAGCAATTGCATTTAGAAGGCTTCTCGCCTGTGTGGAGTGTTCATGCTTTCTTGTATAACTCACATCGAAAAACACTTCCTACAATCATCGCATTTAAAGATATCGCGATTGTGTATAAGTGTTGATGTCTCTTTACGTTACTCAACGCCGAGAAAGACCAGAATAATTATTTTTGAAAGATTCCTCGTCTGCGTGAGGAGTTTGTTTTTCAGGCCACTTGATTGGAAGAGACACATCACATTTGACAGTTTTCTCGCCTCTGTGCACGCGTGCATCACCTTTTAGGGTAAACTCCAAAAAACACTGGATTTTAAAGGTTTCTCACCTCTGTGCACGAGTTCATGTCCTATTAAGTCATTCGAGTGCGAAAAACAAATCCAACAAACATCGCATTTTAGGATGTGTGCAGGATTCCAGGCTTTATAGGGATCTGGAGTCTGAGATCGTCTGCCACATACACAGCATTTCAAAGGTTTCTCGCCGGTATCCGGGAGTTCATGTCTTTTCAGGCTACTCTATTTATAGAAACAAAACAATCACCGGATTTGAAACATTTCTTGCCTGACATTTGAAAGGTTTCGCACTAATGTGCACGAGTTTATCCCTTATAAGATTACTCGACAACGAGAAACACTTACTACAAAACTTAACATTTGAAAGGTTTCTCACCAATGTGCACGCGTTGATGCCTTCTAAGATTACTCGACTTGGAGAAACACTTACCACAAACATCACATTTGAAAGTTTTCTCGCCTGTGTGAAGGCGTTCGTGGATTCTCAGATGACTCGACTGCGAAAAACACTTACGACAAACATTACATTTGAAAGGTTTCTCACAAATGTGCAAGAGTTTATGCCTTTTAAGATTGCACTGTGTTTCGTAAATATAGTGATGAATACTTGCAGTATGGTTTTACGTGGCATAAAGAAGAATACAAACAAAATCCCGAGTGTGTTATATGCGGAAATGTTTTGTCAAATCAGTCGATGGTCCCGAATAAACTAAAAATACATTTAGAATTGCAGTTTTCAACGTCATACTTGGGTGAAACAGCAATTCCTGCCATAAAAATAATAAGTAGTGAAATATAAACAAAGAAACAGACTGCTGCTTCTTGAAGATGACTTACGTGTTGGTCTGTCGACCATAAGGCCACGTATAGAGAAACTCTGTGCAATCCACAAAGCGCACACTTCACATTAATTCAAATACATGAGTTTTCAAAATTGATAATAAAAATTTTTATCCGACATCCAGCATTGATAGGTTGCGATTTTTTATACCTATCTTTGCTTTTTTCTAACATTACTCAAGTTGCTCCTTTTTTTTCCATTGCATGTTAACATCGACCTATCTACAACACTGGATGTCCGACACTACATAGCAGTTGTTATCAGTGCTTTTTTCTGGCGGAACGCGCTGGAACTGTGTTTTTAATATCATTTTTCTTTGAAGACCGATTAGACCTTTGAAGTTTTAGTTGGACGAAAAGGAGATTAAAAATGATGAAATTGCAGTGAATTGAACAGTAATCATCTTCCTGACCGCTATAAAATGTTCTACACAGAGTTTGACCACTTTTTTCTCCAGAAGAAAACATTGGTTGTTGTTGTTGTTGTTGTTGTTATTATTATTATTATTATTATTATTATTATTATTATTATTGTTGTTGTTACACTGTGTTGCAATATCGTGGGCATTCAGTAAAGTATGTCGACAATCATAAAGGTTGGGCACCATACTTAAAGTGTGCTATGAATCAGCCGTTATTTTAATACAGAAGGGTGAAATAAAAGGGAACCTGAAAATAATCCTAAATCGCATCCAGAGACATAGCTAGGAACATCGCAGTTTCCAGAAATGAAGGGCTATTAGCAAAAAGGGGGAATGTCCATTTTTATTTCTTTTGAGATATTAAGGTTTAAAGTTTAAATCTTTTGTACTTTTTTACAAAATGAGTTTTTATTCTTGAATTTATTTTCAGCTTATACCTTTATCAAATATACATATCTGGAACAGTATATTATAGCCTTCATACACATTTCTTATTAGTTAAATAAAAAATAGAACCCAAACTCACATTTTGTTATGTTAAAAATGGGGAATGTCCGTATATATTGAAGAGTGAATGTTGTTTAATTGTTAGAAATCAAATTAACTATGCTATATAAAGTTAGCATGGAATGAAATTAATTTTCTTATCAATTCTGCAATGCTTTGGAAAAGTGGCATAAGTCAATTTCCACAATTTCTTTTATTAGTTTATTTAGTTAATTAACATTTTTGACTTGTGCCACTTTTCCCGAGCACTGCAGAATTAATATCACATTTTTCACACCGATCAATCATTTCTCGGCAATTTATCTTAGAACCCTCTTGGTCTCTCTCCACAGAATTTTTTGAGTTGAAGATCCTTGTACTTCTCCTTTGAAACTAATAATGGACCTAAAAAGGGAAGAACAGAACGATATATTAAGAGCATGAAATGTGTGCAATAATTATTCTCGTTTTTATTTCAATAAAAAACTTTTTGTATTTTTTTTTTCTGGTAAGATGAACTCTCTGCAATGTGAAAAAGCAACATGTGGTAGCGATCCAGGGGTGTTCACTACACTCTCCTCCCATGCTCCATTATAGGTGGTCCTATACTTAAAAAATCTAGGATATGATCGGTCTGCAACAATTTCCTTCACTGGTCGTGTTGCAAAGAGAGACTTTCGAAGATGTTTCTTCTCCAGAAGTGCTGACCAGTTTCGAACAAGGCTTTGGACCACCTATGTTGCTGTGAAAGGACAAGGTTTTTGTCGTGCTGATTGTATTTCCTGGATCCAGTCGTCTGGCAGTTCAGCTCTTTTATGCTGATTAACTAGCCCAAAATTTTTTATCGCACTCTAAGTACGAGTGACCACGTATTGGGAAAGTTATTTTGATTGAGTGTAATCTGTGAATGTGATGCACAATGTAATGCATTAGTCTAAAAACAGTCCAATTCTTGTTTTGGCCACAAGCTGAATCACAAAATATCTCAAGATATCGAACATTTTGATTCATATGGCACATGGTGAAGTGATGCAAAAATGAACATACTTCATTTGCACCTTTATTAGCAATGGTTTTGTCATAAGCATAAAAAATGACTCTTTAGTTGATAGAACGTAAATGTTAAAACTGTAAAATCCAAGCTGTCTGCGATAATATGCATCATTCGACGTAATATTAGGTAGATTCAAAAAATAAAAAAATAAAAATAATAGTCCATAGCTATTGCCTCTCGTGCCGAACATTTTTCACTGTTTATTCGAGCTGCCCTTTTCCTTGTATAGAAAACATCGGCCTTCAATTTATGGATTCTGTTGGCTGTGGTAAGATCCTGTATTTTCTTCTCAACTAATTTATGTTCATTATCAGACACTGAAACGTTAAGTAATTTTTTCTTCAGAGATTCAACTTCTGTTACAAACTCACCACATACACTACAGGTGTCAGTTCTGGGATAACCAAACTTTATGTTAAATATTCATTAAATACTGCAATAAACTTCTGACAAGAAATATACTGCTCTCTGAAGTGATTATACATCTTAGTGACATTCAAATCCTCTGGAAGATATGCGTTTGGAATCATTTAAACTATAATGACTCTGTCTCCCTTTATATGATGAAATATGATCACACACAGCTTTCAACGTATCCTCACTTAGACGATTTTTTCTGTTTTTGTGGCTACCTCGGCGATCTTTGGGTAAGACTCCTTCTTTCAAGTACCTCTAAGTTACTTCTCGCCTCTTCTTGGTAATTCCAAGCACCGACACAAAAGCTTTGCTGCATACAGGGACTTCAATCACTGCATCCTCCCTCTTAAACCGTACCTTGTAACCATAAGAATTGTCGTGAAATGTAGCATCTTCCTCAGGTTTGCTAGATCTTCTGCGTTTTATTGAGTTTACTGCAATAATTCCACTCAGATAAGAATTTCGTTTATTGTGTGTTATTAACTTGTTGAAATTTTTAATAATCTGGTCTCTGTCAACTTTCGGTATAACTTGAAAGCACTAAATTCTTGGGATAGAATCTGAATTGAATGAATATATTATTCCCGGAAACCAGATATTTAGAAAATTTGAATTTACAGTTTGCAGTACTACCGTTACTTAAATAATTTGGTAAAAAAATGAAAACAGTTTCGTGTTACCAGAGGTAACTAGCGTACAGGTAGTTCTGGTGATTTAGGAAGTGACAAACATTGAATTAATAAGGTATTTTTTGTGAGGATGGAGTTGATCTATATACAATACATAACAATATCCTCAACTAACGAGACCTAACCTGTCAGAGATTCGTATATGCAAGGTGTATAACCGGAATAAGAAGGGAACAACCTCTGCGCTAGTTTAGCCAATTTCCTGTGATTATTGTTTTATGAAATGTATCATTAATACATTAAATTATACTAGTCTACTGCTTGTGTGTTTCAGTTAACTGAAAGGCAGATGGCAGACCTTTTATGCCGTAGATGTGCTACAGTGTACTGCCAGAAATCTGGCAGTGATGGGAAGACACGGCTATTCCGATTTCCTGTGCCTAGTAATGCAGCCCAGCGTAAAAGGTAAGGAAATAGAAGTAATAATGGCGTTAATAATAATAATAATAATAATAATAATAATAATAATAATAATAATAATAATAATAATAATAATAATAATACTTTTTATTGACGTTAGACATAAGCTTCAATCATTTATACCCTTTGGGCCTATTTGTGTTCAGTAAATAATAATAATAGTAAACTGCCCCCCATTGAGGGTAGCTCTTACGGACTCAGTATAGCCTCAAAAAAAATTATTTTACATATGTAAACATAGATATTAAATTTTAAAGAAGGGAAAGAAAGAATAGGGCGTGAAAAATTACAGTTGCTATTAATGTGGCACCATGTGATTAATTAGGATTTGGCAGGATTTTTTTAACGCAATTATCACAATGTCATCCCTCAGAGATGTTGGTAGAGCAAACTGCCGTCGAAATTCTTCGAAAAAAGCTGGTATAGTCCCTCGAGCACCTATGAGTAAGCCGAATACCTCAACGTGAATCTGAGTTGGTATACTGTAGTGATTCTTATATTTAAAAGAGATTTTCCGTTGTTTCTTTAAATTACTTTCTGTCTCTCTTTGTAATTAATTTGAAGTAAATTTGTGCATTAGTTCTTTCATGCTCTTATGTTTCTGAATATGCTATTTTAAGTCCTAATAACATTATTTTAAAATCTGTCTTTATTATATTTACACATAGGCTTAATTTAAAATACACGAACAGTTACATCACTAATAATTTACACTTAAATATATTAGCTTAGACTTGGGGAAGATATAATTCGAAGTTAAATTGCTATTCTATAGAAAAGTATTAATACTCAATTTACATATATTAATGTTATTGCAAATAAATTTATCAGAAGAGCTTTTCACTGTGTTTTTTTTTTAACAAATACATAACTTATTTGGCATTTGTGCAACTGTTACTTTGAATATTGTTAAGAGCTACAGCTATTCGTTTCAGCCCCAGCATTATACCATACTTTAATTTGGTAGTGATTCCGAAAGTAGAACTTGACTACTTGCACTATGTGTTCTGTTGCCTCTCTTAGGAATAGATTTAACCCTTCTCTGGGCAACCAGGGTCCGTCGGGCCCTGGCACTACTATTTTTGTGAATAAAATTAAATCTATAATTTCTACCTACTTGAAATTTCATGACTTTGTTAATTTCTGTGTTTTTTATAGTTAGGGAGAAGGAAAATATTGTAGTATTTTGCACAAATGTTCTAGGACACTTTTACTTCTTTAAAGTCTTAACCGGGCATGCAGGGTCTACTGGACCATAGTATATTTTATTGGTTTTTCTCACTTCGTAACGAGGTTTCACTCTTTCAAACCATTCAGTGATAATCTGACGGCAATGGAATGTTGGCAAAATTATTTCTGAAGCTCAACAACAATGATATTTAAAAAAATGGACCAATTATGCATTATAATAAATATAAATAAGTCATTGTGAAGTTATGCTAGCCATAATACGGTGTAGTTTATAATAGAAAGAGTGACAATCTCTCACCTTTACTTTATTTTTATATAGGAGTAATTATTGGCGGCCGGGTAGCTCAGTTGGTAGAGCAGCTGGCTACGGACTGAAAGGTCCGGGGTTCGATCCCAGGTGGTGACAGGATTTTTTCTCGTTGCCAAACTTTCAGAACGGCCCCAAGGTTCACTCAGCCTTCTATGAAATTGAGTACCGGGTCTTTCCCGGGGGTAAAAGGCGGTCAGAGCGTGGTGCCGACCACACCACCTCATTCTAGTGCCGAGGTCATGGAAAGCATGGGGCTCTACCTCCATGCCCCCCTAGTGTCTTCATGGCATGTTACGGGGATACCTTTACCTTTTTATAGGAGTAATTATTATGGAAAAGCCAAAGAAAGTCGAAGAAACAAAGATACGGTGTTTAGATGTTACAGTATATTTGAATGCATCTTAGTTATATTGTTATACTGAAGAGTTGTAATTAGGTCAAATATTCTGACAGACTCAGCGTAAGTACTTGTATGAAGAATCCATTCAGGATGATTCTCTAGCTACGATCCAGACGATAATGCCGATAATAGCAAATCTGATCATCAGAGTGAAGCATCATAATTTAGTAATCATCATTTAGAGCCACCATATGAACCTGAAACCCCTCATGATGAGGATCTATCTATCAATGAGAAAAGCAGTTATCACCAATGTGATCCACAAGAGGTTAGTTTCGACCGTCTAGAACTAGGTTATGGGGGGAAGCATTTGTTCAAACTGCTAATTTCTTTGGTAAAGATGGCACCGCGTGGAACTCTCAGCTGGGGCTCACAATATTATCAAAGGGTCAATACATAAAGTCACTCTTTCACCTGGGAAATCTATAGATGCTTTCAATCTATATACTAATTCAGTTATAAGTAACATAAATAAATAATCAAAAGGCTGAGCGGCTGTATTTAGAAAGAAAGTTTGCACACCCATGGAAGTGTTGTAACGACACTGAATTGCGGACATTTTTCGGTCTACTAGTAACTGCAGGACACCTCAAAGCAAGTTACACTAATTATGACATTCCATGGAGCAGCTTGTATGGTGTTCCAGTATTTAGAGCGACCATGAGTCCCAAGAGATTCAAATCTTTGCTAGTGTTTACTTGCTTTGATGACAAAACAACAAGATCCATTTGCTGTGAGAAGGATACTTTTACCCTGGTTATAGATGTTTGGGAAAATGTTAATTCGAATTTTAAAAAAATATTAGGCATATATTCCTTCTACTTATATAACGGGTGATGGGCAAATTATTCCATTCCGTGGTAGATGTCCTTTCAAGGAAAACATGCCATCAAAACCTGACAAATATGGCATGAAGGTATGGTGGGCTTGTGACTCCAAAACCTTCTATCCCCTAAATGGTGTACCATACACCGGAAAAGAAAACTGTGTAAGGGTACACTCTGGAGTAGATAGAAGGGTTGTAGAAACACTGTCTTATCAAAGAACAAACAGAAATGTAACTTGCGATAACTACTTTACTGACAAAGAACTCGCTGAGAATCTCCTCAGTAATGGTCTCACCTTAGTTGGAACAGTACAAAAAAAAATATGTATATTCATCTCTCCTCAGTTTCAGCCAAACAAAAGAAAGGCCAGAGTGTTCATCCATCTTCGGATTTACAAAATATGTAACATTGGTTTCAATCTACCAAAAGCAAATAAGGCAGTTGTTGTTCTTTCTGCAATGCACCACACACAAACCATTTCGGAAGAAGAAAAGAAACCACAAATTATTCTTCACTGTAATAGCACAAAAGGAGATATTGACACACTCGATCATTAGTGAATGCATATGCGTGCAAGAGACGTACAAATCGCTGGCCATTTGCATTTTTATGAATCTTTTAGATGTATGTGGAATTACTGCATTTGTTGTGTGGATGAGCCTTCATTCTTCGTGGAATCTTGGAAAACAGAAAAATAGGAGGTTTTTCCTTGTAGCTGTTGCTGAAAGTCTCATCCAACCTCAAATTGAAAGAAGACCACCTACAGTAGGATTTCAGAAAAAAAAACTGTAATGACCATTGCTTCTTTCATGCCAAGAGCTAGTAGGCCTCTGCATCAACTGCGCCCCAAATACAGGAGAGCACTAAAAGGTGTCATATGTATCAGTATGAAAAAATTCGCAAACAAAAACAAAGCTGTGACAATTGTGGCCAATCTGTGTGTAATGAGCACAGTGAAGTGACATGTGTGTGTAAAAACTGTAAGAATGATGATGAGTGATGACGTGTGAGAGTGATGACATGTGAGTTTGAGAGTAATGACGTGTCAGTGTGCGAGAGTAATGCTGAGAGTGTGGGAGTGTGTGTGTGCTAGAAATGAGAAAATCTAAAATTTGTGTAAATGTGTGTGAGTTTTACGACGAAAGTAAAAAAAAAAATTGTAGATCATACACTAAACATGTTTCTTCTATCGCATGAAAAACCTACTAAAATTATATCATTTATGTATATTCTCATGAATACACTGGTCACTATAATAATATCATTATTAAAGAAGATTAATATTGTGTACAATAAAATGATTTTCTTCTGCCAATATATTAAAATGGCAAGTGGGTCCGCCGGACCCTCCTTGCCCATCAACGTTACAAAAGTAGGTTGCCCGGAGAAGGGTTAAGACGTGAGCAGAATAGCCAGCCATATGTAAAGACGTTTATATTTTCTTCTTTAAAAAGTTCAGTTCTCATCTCAACCATGTTAGCTGCATATAATTTGAACCTGTGATTTAAGTAATGAAATTATATGATGGAAATAATGGAAATTATTTTATTTACGTCATGATTAATTCAATGACTTAAATTAGTACCAACTCTGGTTTACGTTATTTTTCGAAACTAATAACAGAATCTTGATTGTTACAAATACCAGATATAGGCTGATGTAGCCGAAAACCATTTCCCTAATAAAGTAGCCTATCTGTGTGAAAAGCATTTTCACAAAGACCAATTCAAGGATCCCTTCAGGTACAGCTTACTGAGAGGGTCCATTCCATCAAGAGATGCTTGGTATCTCTACTCGGGAACTACAGACATCCCACCATCCTTTGAACTACCATCTACTACATCACCAGTCTTACCTACTTTGTCCTCTTCACTACCTAACCTAATCGCTCCATTCATTTCACCATCTGATCTATCTCCTCCATCCCCTTCCCCACCAGATCCCGCTCTACCTGTTACAACGACTCCAAAACCATTTCAACCTATCTAGCTGTTTGCACCCAGTCCTGATGTCAGTAATTTTTCTGAATCAAACTCTGGTTGTTTGGCTACCCCGCTGGAGAGTTATGGTTCCATGAGTGAAAGTGTTGTTGCAGATATTGCAGTTGACAAATCTGCAACAACACCTATAGCTAAGAGAAAACGAAGGAGTTTGGTACTTTCCAAAATTAATGTATCAAGGATAAGTCAATTGACGCCCAGAAAGAAATTCCTTTTCGGCTGTTTGAAAGATAAAGTGGTAGACTTACAAAGACTACAAAAGAAATATAGAAAAAAAGACATTGGCTTTGAAACACTTAAGTAATGATATGAAAAATGGGCACAGTTCTGTTGTTGGGGCACTTTCAAAGTCAATGTCTTTGACAGCCGCTAACCTCTTAGCTTCGCAAGTGGGTCATTCACAACGGGTGCCAAAGGGTCATAGATGGTCGACTGATGAAAAATACATGGCATTATCCATCTATAAAGGATCCCCAAAATGTTATACCTTCCTCAGATCCATATTCACCATATTCACCCTTCCCTGCAAAAGTACCCTCATGAATCTGCTGAACCATGTTCTATTTGCGACTGGAATTAACAGTCAGATTTTTGAGTCTCTTGCAAAGTCTGTTTCAAAATTGTGTCGCCTGATCGTATATGTTCTCTCATGTTCGATGATATGGCCATATGACCCCCGATCAGACAGAATCCTTGGTTATGAGGACCTGGGTGGTTGTACACAACCCAGTAAGAAAGTAGCCAACCAAGTCTTGGTGTTCATAGCAAGGGTCTGCGGCGAAAGTGGAAACAGCCTGTGGGATATTACTTCCATCGTGGTGGGATGTGTGGGAGTTACTTCGCGAGAAGTTCTCCAAGCCTGTAGGGAAGCTGGGTCGATTATTGTTACCACTGTTTGTGACATGGGTGGCAATAATGTAAGAGCCCTACAGGATATGGGGACTTCTTTTGAGAAACCATTCTTTACATTTAATAATCAAGAAGTGGTGACTATCTATGGTCCACCCCACCTCTTGAAGTGCACTCGTAACATGTTTTACAAGGATGATGTGAAATTAAATGTAAAGAATAGTAATGGGACACTGCGTGTCTTGACAGCCTCTTGGGATCATATCTGGGAAGCTGTCAAGCTTGATAGGAAAGAACCTTACCAGGCATTGTACAAAATAACGAACGACCATTTGGAACCTAACACTTTCAAGAAAATGAAAGTGTCCCTTGCTGCCCAAGTGATGAGCAACAAAATGGCAGCAAACCTTCATGCACAGGCTGTTAAAGGTGAATATCATATTCGATTTGAAATTAACATAATATAATTACGTTTTAATGTTATTTATTACTTGTTGTCATATTCCATATGAGAGCATTTTATTAAACGAATACTGAAATCTAATTGTGACTTAATCTTATGTTAATGTAAGTTCTTATCCTACTTCTGTCATAGTTAATAACATATTATAATTCATTACAATATGACTTTAATAGATCGACGTTGCCTTAGTTACATAGTTCTTCGTTTTCTGGTTCAATACCCGGAACAGAGGCAACAGCTCACATGGTATCATATGTAGATAAATTGTTTGATAGCCTTAATGCCTCATCAGCCTGTGATCAGGGTCCAGATGGTTTGAAACGTTATGTACATGCAAAGAAAGAGAACCACCATCTTGCTTTTTGGGATTGTGTCATTAAAGAAGTAGATAGTTGGCAGTTTCTGAAGAAGTCTTCGGCTCTGAGAAGTGAAACCACTTCTCCAACAACCAAATCTAATATTCTTCGACCACGTTCACAGGAGGCTGGCTTACCTCTGTACGTGATGTGAAGTATCTTTGGTTTAGTTAAAGGAGAAAGGATTCAGATACCTGCAGACAAGGTCACTCAACCAAGATCCGCTGGAACACTTGTTTGGTTTTATTAGAGCTAATTGTGGTTCTAATAATAACCCAACAGTCGTTCAGTTTCAGGCTGCCTTGAAAACAGCCATTGTTAATGGCCTCGCTTTCAAGGCACTGAAAGGTGGTAATTGTGAGCAGGAGGATGAACCTGGTGACTGGCTGAACAAGCTGCATTGTTTTCTAGATGCAGAGCCAGAATCTCCTAGTGGTCAGGAACCCAGCTCTACCATTGAGGAGATGCCTCCTACTCACGATGTCCTGTATGAGGGGCTAATATCAGACTCTATAGCCTATGTCTCTGGGTATATAGCCAGAAGATTTCTTAACGGTAACACCTGCATTCACTGTAAAGCTTGCCTCACAACAGAATCAGTGCAGTACTTTCATTCAGGAATTTCTCTTCAAGAGCATTAAGATACCAACCGCCTTTCATACCCCACTGAAGAATTATGCAAGGCAGTTGGAGCTGGAGGAACTCTTTTAGAAAATATGATGCCAGAAATTGCTCACTATCCTGGGGTGCATACGCGTGTTGCAGGTGCTATCTAGGAAAATGTTGATTTTACTTGGATTAGGGGAAAATGTGTGGATCATGAAGTACCCATAATCAATGGCATTATTAAGGCCATATGTGCCATGTCAATCCCTTGGTGGTGTCGAAGATTCAATAGGCACAATAGGCACCTTGGAAATAAAAGGCAGGATAAGATTGAGGTTAAAATTTGGCGACATGTGTAAGCTGTACCTGATTCTGAACTGTGTATAAATTGAATAATTGAATAGCTCATTTCAACAACACTGTAACTTATATTTGTAGCAAATGTAAGTTACAACGTTGTTTGAGTGAGATATTCAATTAATTCACCCGAACAACGTTGTAACCAACATTATGGAATCACGTTATGTCTGTCCTCCTGCATGTGATGAGAAAATTTGGTTTGCCTAAATCAACAGTTGACACCATTACAGATATTTGAAATTACTATTTTGTAGAACAGCGTTACATTTATTTAAAAAAAATTGTACAACTTTTTTTACTCTCTTGTAAAATGTGTTTGGTTACAACATTGTTTCAGTGAATGATTCATTCACTGGTCAACAATGATTTTGTTAAATGTACAATTTCTGCTGTTTCTTTTGTAATTTTTTCTGTTGATTCCAGAAATTAAGTCAGAATTTCTATACCACCCACCATTTCTTTGTAATTTTAGAAAAATTGATTTATTTGTATTGCTATACACAGTACTTAATGTGCTAATGGAAAGGAAATATTTCAAATATTTCATTTTATTGCTTTAGCAATTGACCTGTAACTTTAGATGATTGTTGCCTGTGAAGTCAGAATTCACAAAACTAAATTTTATTCTTCGTAGAACTGTTTGAGTTAATATTAATTCTTAGTAGAGTTGAAACTTACAATCATGAAACAAGTTTCATAACCTGTGTTTTCTTTGTACTTTAAGTGTGGTAAAAGTATCTTATAAAGTGAAACATACCTCGAAATATTGTATAATTTGCATAACATTTTTGTTGCATTTGTGATTAGTTAACTTTGAATTTTACTGCAATAGTTAAAAGAGCTTACGAGTTTTATTTTGATTGAAAAATAGATGACATGAACTGGGTCCCTGAAATCTGTTATGCTCCATGTGATTCTATTAACTGATTGGCTAAAAGTATCACGTCATTTAGCTTTTCGAGTTCCAAAGATATGTCGGGAACCTTAGGATCATTCAACACTGTTACTTTCTAGGAACCACAAATCAGAAGATTACAGAGAACTTGTCAGTGAGCTGATTCAGAAACATAACGTGATGGGATGTCATATCTCTCAAAATAACATCGATCCTCATCTATTTTTTTCTTTCCTCAAAATCTTAGCTTTCTTAACGACGAACTGGGGAGCGTTTCCAACAGGACTTTTCTGAAATGGAAAGGTGCTACCAGGAAAAATGGAGCCCATATATTCTGTCAGACTATTGCTGAACACTCAGAAGAGATGTTTCTCAACCGAAGTATAGCCTCAAATCTATTTCACACACATTTTGGGTAAAATGTTACAAGGTATCAATATTAGAAAAGTCTGAAGTACATTTCATATAATTACTCAAAAACCTTGCGTGATAGAAAAATTTTGAAAACAGATCTGAAATCAGGACGAAAAAAAAGAAGTACCCTATCAGAACTTTGTGAATCCCTAATTAAAAAAATTGAGAAGCTTATACTTCATTCATTTATTTCTCAATCCCAGTCTCATTAATTAAAAATGAGAAAAGAAACCCTTGATGAGGGATCAGTATTAATATTAATGGACTTAAGTGAAAACTACAGTTTTGTTTTTGAAGATGAAGCACAGGGATTCATTGGAATAATGGTAGCAATGGTAGCTGCACCCTTCACACTGTAGTTGTCTACTGCAAAATTAATCAAGATTTGCAATCAAGAAGTTTGTGCATTATTTCTGACGATCTAGATCATAATGTGGCTCTAGTATATCAGACTCAGAAGGTTGTACTAGACTTTTTGAAGTCAGAATTTCCTGAAGCTCCTCTAAATCATATTGAATATTTCACAGGTGGATGTGCTGCACAATGCAAGAATTGTAAGAATTTTAGAAATATCTGCTACCATGAACAAGATTTCAACATGAAGTGCAATTGGTCTTTCTTTGCAACTAGCCATGGTAAATCTCCCTGTGATGGAATTGGCGGCACTTTAAAGAGGCTTGTTACAAAAACAAGTTTGCAAAGACTTTATAAGGATCAGATAACCAAAGCACTACAAGTATAGGAATTTTTCCAGAACAACCTAAAAGGAATTACAGGTTTTTACGTTTCCAAAGAACATATAGTACAGATTCGAAAATTTCTGTGTGGATGCTTTGGAAATGCAAAAACTATTCCCGGTACACGATCAATGCATCTGTTTGTCCCACTGTCACCAAACCAGTTTGGAGCAAACCGATTAAGCTGTGATATTGAGTTCAGTATAATCTATGACTTCTCTCTGCTTGTACCAGTGATGCGAGAATGCTATGTGTATCCCAACTGCTATGTTGCATGCATGTATGATTCCCATTGATATGTGGGTATTGTTAATAGAGTCAACAATGAAGAGAAAGATGCTACAGTTAGGTTCATGCAACCTCATGGCCCATCTCCATCCTTCTATTGTCCTGATGAATTTGTGATGTTTCGTTTCCTCACATTTTGTATGAAGTGGATGTTACTACAATGACAGGACGTACTTATTCTTTAAGCGAAGAGTCTTGTAAATTGGTGGAAGAAAAATGTTGCTTGTATAAGAAAAGAATGAATCATTAAAAACGTAAGGTTGATGTATTTCGCTGTATAGAACAGTTCCTGACAGCACAATTATGGGTATTTTAATATTAAAACAAATTTTAAAAAATTATTATGGAAAACATTCACTGTAACTCATAATTTTATTAATTCAACTTACATATGTGGCATAATCAGCTATTTATATGTTCATTTCTCCTATCTGCAAGAGTGTTTTGTAAGTTACCTATATGTTTAATTAATTATTACTTGATGTTCCAGTAGTCTGAGATAATTTTCTTATGTTTTATTTCTAAATAAATAAAGGATGTATAAAAATTAAATATTTCCTCTAAAAGTTTATTCCTCTTCTGTATATCAACACCAGAGGAAATCACAATTCGGAAGGAGAGGGGGGGGGGATGAAAGGAAAGTGGTGTGCTATTCATTTCTCCAATTTGCTTTTCTCCCCTGCTGAAATAATACGATTTGTAGATTATGCAGTAATTTTTTTCATGCATATTCACAGGGAGGCATGTGTTCAAAATTGAGATTGAATTTTAATAAAAAATTGCACAATAAATTAAAAAAACGCCTACAATTTATTTTTTTTTTACTTGGTTTGCGCCTTCTTAAACTATTGATATGAAAGAATAATCACAAAAAAAATCATAAGCCTACTATTATTTCTCTAGAAGCAGCAGTTATTTTTGTGAATTTGACAATGTGCATCCAAAAAACGCATTCGATCATATTTTCTAAAATTACTGCTAACAGAATAAACAGGAAGTAATAAAAGTTGGCCAGAAATCAAGAAATGAACCAAAGAATAAGTGCACAAAGTATCAGCTAAAAACTGGATAGGTGGGTGTCATGACCTGGATGATTTGACATGGAATAACCCAAATTTGAGTTTAGTAGATCTATTACATAGTAATTATTGTTTTTCCAAATTTAAAATATAGCAATTTATTCTATTATTTTTTTGTGGAATAATTTATGCCCTACTTGTTTCTTTTACATCTGCTATATCGTTGAAGTTGTTATAGTACCGTATCCATTCAGTAGATATAGGTAAGCCTAGTTGTAGATGACAGAAAATACCAGTTGAATTGCTGTCAAACTTAATCATTAAAACAAAAGATAACAGCTTAGTTGCATGTTGCATTTGAACATAAAATATCTGCATTTCATTGTAATGTAAACAACATGTATGGGAAAAAATCAATTTTCACTCAAATTTCCCTTCCTCTATTGCTACAGAGTTGAATAGTGATGATTATATTTATGTAAGACTATGAAATATAATGATGATGATTTTTTTCTAGGTAGATGGCAGTAAACGAGATAAGGAATGTGAAGCATCTATATTTATTAAGACAAAAAAAAACAAAACAAGTTCACAAGACACAGGGGTCCACATATTAAGAAAGACTAGCCACAGAAATTCAAATCAACTTCACTCATAGCCATGCACTAAAAAATGCAGAAGTATGGTGTTGGCTTAAACGAACTTCAGAAATAAAGGAGGCTTTTCTTCAATACTTTTCAGATGGTAGAAAACGTAATATAAGTTTATTTATTTAGTTTTATATCTGTTACTAAGTCTGTGTTATTCAATTAGCAATTTCATTTTATTATTTCAGATGTGTCCTACTGATGTGATGCGCTACCGTAAGTCATTAATAATGGCAGATGGTATAGAGACATTAGCTGATAGTAGTAAAAATCCTCCATCGCACTGGGTGTATGTCCTGCACAGCATTTAGAAAAAGAACTACTTCGGTGATCTCACTCCAGGTCCAGATTTTTTTAGGTATTATCTACGATTTTTTTGTATTTTATTTATATGTAGTTAACAAATTTTACACATAATATATTTCCAAAACTGTTAAAAGGCGTTTATAAATAATGTAATTTATTTATTTTTAGATTAGCTGAAGAAAAGAAAAATTAAACTCCTGAACGAAGGCCACATGATATCAATTGATGCAGATCCATTTGTGTTATTGGATTGTAACACCAATAATGCAAAGGAATCTAAAATCACTGAACATAAAAGAATCTTTCTTTTTGGATAAAGTAGCTTATGTGATCAGTCAAACAGTGCTTTAACTATTGTGTCTGTGACCACAAAAACTAGTGCTGTTCCTGTGGGAGTTTTCATTCATGAAAGTCAAGATGAAAATAATTATAAAGTCGATCTGCAGCACTTGAAAACTTTATGGGATGTAATTACAACTCCATTAATTGAGAACTTTATGACAGATAATAGTTCTTCTTTAAAAAAACGCTCTCCATTCTGTCTGGCCAGATGTGAGGCAACTGCTTTGTCAATTCCATATGATGCAAGCTTCGTGGCGGTGGTTGTGGGATAGCAGACACATGATGAAAAAACATGATGGGAAACCATTAATTTCCCTATTTCGAAAGATAATGTATGCCACTGATGAAGCACAAGCAGAAATTGCTTTTCAGACACTGGTGGCTGAAACCAGTAAAAATTACAGTAATTTTGCACAACATGTATCTACTTTAATATAATAAAATGTTTCAAGTTCAATCTATAAGATTTATCTATTTTGCTATAACACTGTATATAGAATATTAACGTTTTCGCTTTTCGGCATCATCAGATATTGTTAAGAAACACGTAATCTAAACCTTGAACAAATTAAAAATGTACATTGTAATATGCATGACAAAATAGATTTTCATGAGTTTTATGTAGTATTTCTTATAAGTAAAAAAGGTTTATTTTGATAAAGATTTCTAGGAAATATAAATTTGGAAAGTGGATATGATTTCAGATACATATAACTCATGTTACAAAAACACATATGAAATGATTAAAATGACAAGTGTGTTATATTATATCTTGCATTAAATTATTAACAAAATACGAATATCAGCAATAATTTAATATTGGTGGAAAAGACTTAATTGTTGAATTTGTAATTAATTGCCGGGGAATTATGAGTAGAATGGTGATGTGATATCAATACATTATTTAAATGACAATTTATAAAATCGATAATAGGTAATTAATAAAATTAATAATAAATAATGATAAAATTTGATAAAATCTTATGTGTCGTATATTGCCATGCTGTTACATTTAATCCTTAGTAGTTGTTTAGCAATACATTTGGCTGTTCTTCATTCATCAAATCTTGAATCTGTAATATACATGTTTCAATGATTTATCTAAGAAATATTAAGTGGCTACCGGTAATAAATTTTAAAGTGAATGATCGTATCCTGCTGAAAACTTACTTGTTGATTGCGTATAAAAGTACTGCATTCAAATAGTAGCAAACATCATTGTATTGGTAGAAACATATGCTTGTAGGTTTTTAGAATGGGTGGTATGCTGAAATGAAGGAAAAATGTGTAAATTTGGATCAAAAAGTTTAAGTTTATATTAATCTTAATAACTTACATGTGTTTCAAACCTGTGTAAACAGTTGTACTGAGAGGGGCGAGAGAATGGAAAATCAATTATCTGTAAATAAACACGTGAATATACGTTAATGATAATTATTAAATATTATAAAGGAGTGAATTTATGGTGGATATAGTTGAAGAAAATTTTGTCATGATAACGTGATGGAAAGGTTTTAAGATTACTTGCGTATATGTATGCCTCAGCTTACGTGTGGGTGTTCTACTTGGTGGTTTAATGCGTACTGAGAACAGAGTGATCGTGCATGGTTTGCTGTGTACTGGCGTAGTGATTTAAGGGGAACTAATTTAGATGGCGTGACGTCAGAGTTATAATAAAATGTTTCAAGCTCAATCTATAAGATTTATCTATTTTGCAAATGTTTATTTGCTATAACATTGTATATAGAATATTAACGTTTTCGCTTTTTCAGCATCATCAGATATTGTTAAGAAACACGTAATCTAAACCTTGAACAAATTAAAAATGTACATCAGAATCACATATTCTTCTTTCTGAGACAAAAAAAGAATTCTTTTTTGTTCCTCAGTGTGTAAATTAAACAAGCAATTGTTTTGCTGAACAGAAATCCTTCAGTCGTGCATTCCCCTTGCGGCTGGCCTGTTTGCTACGTGAAACCGTTTTCATGTATATGACAGTCAGCACCGCGTCCTGATCTATTATCAACATTATACAGAGGGGAATTATTCAGGGCGTCTAAAGTTAGATAACCCATCTTAAGCAAGTGAAGACAGGATGTATCCTTGTAAGGCGGTGTTACGTTAGGCCATGCCTATGTATGTTTAGTCAGCAGTTCGAAGAGAAGTTTGAACCTCATGAGTGACAGTAATAAATTATCACTCATGAGGCAACTAAGCCAGGAGACAGTAGGGTATGGTGGCCAGGGTGATTATGCGGTGCCAGGAATAGATTAAACCTAAACTTAACCAAAATCCGAGATCATGAACGAAAATGGGAACAATTCCCTGAAGGATTGGCGTTCGTAAGTGGAAAGTTGTTTAGAGTTGTAAATATTGACTAGATAAATACGATTTTTTTACAAATATTCAAACTCTTTCTTTAAATAAAGATTAACAATTTAGGACTTAAGAAAATTGAATAAATGTGAATCTACAACATGAAAATGTTATCTGAATTATGTGATAAACATTTCACGCAGATGTGCATAATTGTTGAGGAAAAGGGCATATAAACTGATTTGAAGTAAACATATTATTAACAAAAAAATACACATATAGCCTATTAAAACTGCTGTAAAACAGTACTTGACTATATCAATTAGTTTATTTTACGGCGGGTTACAACTGATATGGTTATCTAGCGTCTGATTGAGATGAAGGTGATAATGCCAGCCAGATGAACGCCGAACGTTACCCCATATGTCGTCGTTTATTTTATCAAACCTGCTATGTGACAGGACACAACATAATTTTTCAGGAGGAAGAAAAAATTAATTAAAAATCAATGGGCCTATATAAGAATATGAAATAATTTGGTAGAAAACGTTGGTGAATATGGTGAACATAAATTACATCATAAACTATGAGTGTATGCCTGTTTATATATATTTTTTTTCATCCAGAAAAATTATTTTCTGTAATGTCACATAGGAGGGTTCATAAAATCAACAATGGTTTGCTCTTGGCGGATTGAAGAAAAACGCTGGAATGAACCTCAACCAGGGAACTTGTCCCATCCTGAATTTGAACTCGTCCCTGCTAGTTTCATTGTCACACAGCAGTGGACAATATAAGTGCACTCCGGGCAAAGAAATTCACAAAATTCCGATCCCCGAGAAAAGTTGATATCCACCCAAAAACCGGCAAGTATTTTACATTTCTTCTCCGCCAACATTTGTATGGAAATACTACCAGCTAGAAAGGAGCTGCATGGATGCAGACAATAACGAGTCCTTGATCGCTATCCACAACACCAAGGGTTATCTTCAACTCTCAGTGGATTAGCTTCGAAGACTCTGGGAATGTTCGGATATCCTTCAAGATTTGTCTGGAGAGAATTTATCAAAATAAATCAAGTAATAGCGATGCATTGTCCATATTTTGTGTGTCCCTTCTTCAGAATGAAGCCTCCAATACGGTTGGCGCTCCAACACCCAATAGGTCTCCTCAAAAATGGGCACTATGACCCCAATGTTTTCTTAAACCGTCAATATCTGGGAAACAGGCGTCGCAGTAAGGCGTTCGTGATACCTCTGGACGTACTCGGGCAAATAAATTCACAAAACCGATCCCGAACTAAAATTGATTTGTCAAAAAAATCAGGCATTTAGGTAATAGTTTTCTGTCTAAGGGGAGATCCTTGACTGCAAACCCAGCATTCTCCAATATTTCCTATTTTCTGCCTTCTTCTTAGTCACCGCATATGATCCATAGGCTATATCTTAATGTTGTCTATCATCTGATATCTTCTTCTGGTCCGAACTTTTCTCCCGCTCACTATTTCTTACAATACATATTTCAGTAGGCAGTTTCTTTTCAGCCGATGACGCACTGTTTCTAAAAATGTTATCTAAAGTTTTTAGTTATATTTCTATTTCTATTCTTTCATTTGTTACGAGATGTATTCTATCATTTTTATCATATAGTCTAGCAAGGTTTGTGTCTACAATGAAGTGTCATCCATCACTTCAATTTTCCTTAAGATGTTTCCATATTAAATCACTGGACACACATACAAGCACTGTTATATTTTAATTATGAATTCAGTTATGTCTAAGAAATACACCTAGGGCCTATCGGCAGTGTAGATGTAATTTGATTGGGGGGATAATATTGTCATGTAGGCCTACAATTTTCTTAACAAATTTGAATTATGGAAAGAAACTAAATACATAGCTAGTCCTATTAGACTTTAGATATAGACTGTTTAGAAACATTATTTTAAATGAGCCGTTCAGAGCAGAAGTGGTGTAAGTCAAAATTGGGTAATGAAATTTAAAGTAAATATTATGTAATATACAGCGCAATGTAGCAATTAATATGTCCTTCGTGCTATCCACTGACTATTAATAGTTTAAATGAATTGAATATTAATTGCTGCTTTGCGCTGTATTTTACAGAATGTTTACTTTAACCCTTATT
Organism: Periplaneta americana; assembly: GCF_040183065.1. NCBI lineage: Eukaryota > Metazoa > Arthropoda > Insecta > Blattodea > Blattidae > Periplaneta > Periplaneta americana. Next base: position 150,960,996 of record NC_091132.1, on the reverse strand, counting down.
ACCCATTTTTGACTTACACCAATTCTGCTTTCAACAGCTCAAATGTTAGCCCCTAATTTTTGTAAAGTTGTTTGTGTAATCAGTAGCCTAATCGATTACAAAATGTCCAACTCTGATAAAAAGGAAGTAAACTACAGGCTATGTTTTATATAGGCCTAAAGTTCTTAGGTCCCTACCGTTGTATTCTATTTGTCTTTTTCTTTTGAAGAAATGTATGGTCTTGTAAATTGTGACGCATCTTTTATACCAAATAACTTAATATTCACAATACTTCGATTGATAAACAATAAACCAAAACCTTGTAATATTAAAAAGGGCCTAATTTAATTAACGCTAAACACATAGATCAATGAACACATAAAACACGAAACAACACGTTCAGTGCTGACTTGAAACTGATTCTAAATTCGTTGTCGTACTGTTTTGAAACATAGACAAAAAGAGCATTTGTGTAATGTGATTGTCGCAATGGTTCCAATTTTATTAAATCAATTCTGCTATAATCTTTCAGTATTTTTCACATTAGGTTCAACGTATAAAATACCGGTGTCGGTAACCTGGAATAAGGATATGACAGTTGGCTCCAACTCCGAAACGAAACTCCGAGAATACAATGAATAACAATACACACGGATATCAATTCCGCTATAATCTTTCAGTATTTTTCACATTGTGTTGAACGTACAAAATACCAGTGCTGATAACCAGGAATAGCACAGGCAAAATGAAAATTAACCTCGAATTTTCAACATTTTCTCTTATTAAATTTAATAAAAAATACATTTCTGCGTATAAGTTCTAGGCCTATTTAAATAATTATATATAGACGCTTTAAAGTTCTTTTTTTGTAATTTTTATTTTATTTCAATTTTATTTGTTTTTTTTTAATATATTTCTCTGCGTTTACTTTTCTACGCTTTATTTCTTGAAGCCTATTTAGGGCCTAGATGGAACAACACCGAAATACGTGCTTTGCTCAGACGGTTTTCCTGTGTTCCTAATTCTTTATGTTCCTTATAATTTAGTATATAAAGGCTGTTGTATAAACAAAATAACAAATGCTTATATTCACAGTCGAAATTCAGCACCGTCAGGTATATCCTACAATAATGTAGTCTGGAACCCTGTATCTAGAACAGGTTTCTGTTACGTGCTGTAAATCTACGACAGGGGAGCACAGCTTTACTTGCATCCTGATGAAGCAATTCCATAGCATTTAAAATTCGTCGTCTTCGGCGGGGTTCGAACCCGCATCCAAATTGTAGCACAGTGACGACGTTACACTGTTATTATCTGCAATAAAAGTAACAATGTCCGCCATATTGTTTATTTTCCACGTGTAAGCCTGGTGTTGGGCTGACACAACTGCGGAGGAGTCCGCGTATATTCTAGACTGCCATGTCGACGCAATTGCGCATTTTATCCCTCTTCACTGCATCAGCGTGCGGGATGAGTTGCTCATTTGTCTTGTTTCTGTTCGGGCTAGAGAGTTTCTAGAGCCCAGGACGGGAATCGAATATGGAAATTTTAACTGAGGCAGATATAGTTGTGTTTTATATTACTACAATTTGTTTATAGGCCTATATGGAATGTGAAAGGCAATTGAATACATGTATTTAATATCAATAATAAATCAACAATAAGGCCTTCAGCTTTGAAACTGATTCCTATTGTATGTTCGTCCGGAGAAAAACAGGGGAAGGGGTGCAATAAGAGAGTATGCTACCGAAGCAGTGGTTGTTACATAACTCGAGACGCGACTAAGGAAGCAGCGTTGCAACATCTAATAGAGTACGACAGTTAAACGTCCCACTTACGATCTATGTTGTCCACACCTGTGGAGTAACGTTTAGCGCGTCTGGCCTCGAAACCAGGTTCGATTCCCTGTCGGGGCAAGTTACCTAGTTGAGGTTTTTTCCGAGGTTTTCCCTCAACCCAATATGAGCAAATGCTAGGTAACTTTCGGAGCTGGACCCCGGACTCATTTCACCGGCATTATCACCTTCATCTCATTCAGACGCTAAATAACATAAGTTGTCGATTAAGTGTCGTAAAATAAACTAAAAAACAATTTATGTTTATTTTCACTACTAACATTTGTCATTCTTTTTAGCCTATTATTATTATTATTATTATTATTATTATTATTATTACCATCGATTATTGATCAGACTTTTTGTATTCGACAGATATTGAAGAAAAATGGGAGTGTAAGGGTACAGTACATCAGTTATTCATAGATTTCAGAAAGGCATATGACTCGGTTAAAAGAGAAGTTTTATATTATATTCTTATTGAATTTGGTATTCCCAAGAAACTAATTCGATTAATTGAAATATGTCTCAGTAAAACGTACAGCAGAGTCCATATAGGTCAGTTTCTATCTGATGCTTTTCCAATTCACTTGCCGGCTAAAGCAAGGAGATGCACTATCACCTTTACTTTTTAACTTTGCTCTAGAATATGCCATTAGGAAAGTTCAGGATAACAGACAGGGTTTGGAATTGAACGGATTACATCAGCTTCTTGTTTATGCGGATGACGTCAATATGTTAGGAGAAAATCCACAAACGATTAGGGAAAATACGGAAATTTTACTTGAAACAAGTAAAGCGATAGGTTTGGAAGTAAATCCCGAAAAGAGAAAATATATGATTATGACTCCTTACCAGAATATTGTACGAAATTTGGAGATTTATCCTTCGAACAGGTGGAAAAATTCAAATATCTTGGAGCAACAGTAACAATTACAAATGACACTCGGGAGGAAATTAAACGCAGAATAAATATGGGCAATGCCTGTTATTATTCGGTTGAGAAGTTTTTTGTCATCCAGTCTGCTGTCAAAAATCTGAAAGTCAGAAGTTATAAAACAGTTATAATACCGGTTGTTCTGTATGGTTGTGAAACTTGGACTCTCACTTTGAGAGAGGAACAGAGATTGAGTTTCGTAGGAAAATCTTTGGGGCTCAGAGGGATGAAGTTACAGGAGAATGAAGAAAGTTACACACCGCGGAACTGCAAGCATTGCATTCTTCACCTCACATAATTAGGAACATTAAAACCAGGCATTTGAGATATGGGCAGGGTATGTAGCACGTATGGGCGAATCCAGAAATGAATATAGGGTGTTAGTTGGGAGGCCGAAGGGAAAAAGACCTTTGGAGAGGCCGAGACGTAGATGGGATGATAATATTAAAATGGATTTGAGGGAGTGAGGTTTGATGATAGAGAGTGGATTAAACTTGCACAGGATAGAGACCGGTGGTGGGCTTATGTGAGGGCGGCAGTAAACCTGCGGGGTCCTTAAAAGCCATTTGAAAGTAAGTATTATTAGTATTATTAAAATTATTATTATTACTGTATTATTATTATTATTATTATTATTATTATTATTATTATTATTATTATTATTATTATTATTAAACCGTCAGTGAACGTGCCGTGGAAAGTTACGTAACTGCAAGGGTTGAATCTCTCAGACCCATTTTCTAAATATGAAAAAAGTATGTTTATTTCATTCATATTATAACAGTTTCATTCTCCTATACAGTTAACATAATAAAATAGTGAATTTCACAAATTTTATAGTAGTATAACCTATAACAATTGAGTTATATTTTTTTATCAATACAGTAATTCGCAATCTGTGCCTTGTGTCGTTTTTTGCACTGCACTTAAAATGATATCCAATGTAGGGGATATGTGATAGTTGTAACATTCATAAATAGTGCGTCGTATTATATCACGTCCGAAATCAGTAAGTTTCTTGAATTTCGTAACTGTTTGTAATGGAGTCTGAATTTTTTTTTTTTTTTGGGAGTGTTATACTCGATTATATTGATAGATATCATTTTCATCAGTAATGATCTTGAAATACCTGTAGCGTGAACAGTTGCAGCAATTGGCAAATCACATTTCCCTTTTCCTTGCCTTTATAAATATCCAGCTTGTCTCTCTAGAGAATGACCTCTTCTAACAATTATTGTAGGCCCTAATCACTATGTTGTTCACTCTATCCAACAGATTCCCATGGTCGCCATATATTTCACTAATTCCTGTGAACACTAAGAAAACTGAAAAGATAATGCAAACTGTGTGCACTCCAAGTTGTTACAGAACTGGCAACTATGGGGTGTTTACCTCTGCGCGGGGCGAAGGGAACAGCAGAAACTTGTGTTGTCTTCTGCTTTCAGCCCTCACCCCCTGGATTTTCTCCGAGCGAACGTAAAATAATTCTGAATTATAGTAGGCTTTATCAAAGTGTGTTTATTTTTGTCTAAAACTGTAATTTGTGGCCTGCAATTACTAAACAAAACCAAAAAAGAAAAAACGTTGTGTAGGCACATTCTGATTGGCTGAACTGTGTCCAACACAAAACAGCCCTCTGCCTGTGGTGGTTGGAACCTTAGCTCTGTTTAGGTGAGTGACGACGCGAGGCGCATGTGCGGTTGGGTCCTGCGTTCGATGCGGTGAGTCACAATTCAAGATTTCTTTTTCTGTAAATTAGACAAACCAAGTAGTTTGCAAACCCGTAGAGGACGATGTGTTAGGACAGAAGTACGAAACTGATTTAAAGTGAGTCTTGATTTACAACTTATAGATGTAATAGACAAGAGAACGTAGTTCGAATTAGAGAATAAGTTACATGCGAATTTCAGCTTTGCTGTCCGTGTGCTTTACGTGTTTAATAGGCTTTAATTTGGATCTGGAATTACATTAATAAATGTTTGAGAACACTCGAAAATTAAAGTGTGATATAGCCTGCGATGAAATTTGATATGAGAGCTAAATAGACCTAGAATTTTAATTTCCATGTTTAAAAAAATAAACAAATTTAAATCAAATGGCGTCTGTGAATATAAACTTAACGCAAGCAATAGACCCGACAATGCACGATCTGTAATAGGCTATACAGTATATCTACTAAGGGAGTTTACATTACAAAAACCAGCTATTACGGCTGGATGTATCATTGTGCTAACCATACAATAACTCAGTACTGGTTGGATGATCGTTCACTTCTGCTGAGGCATGTGCACGTGAGGCCTGCAAGCGCTTGATCATCCTTAACTCTCTCTGGTTTGTGTCATGAAAAAAACGGAGAAAAAGACATAATTAGTTCTTAAATGACCTTGTGGCAATTAGCTACTATGTTGTTTGGCGAAATTCAATTTGACGAGACGTGGCTCAGGATTTACCACGTGATTACCTGTCATTCGCCTTACAGTTGGAAAGAACTTCAGAAAAACCTAAGATATACAATAATTTCCAAGCATGTTTCTGATAAGATTAATTCAGCTGGTACCCTTAAGTTAGAACGTTTTATGACAGAGCTTCGTGATTACCAGCAGAACCAATTCCTGTTGTAGGAAGTTGCAGAATCCCAGTTAGTTACGGAAAATAATCTGTTGAACTAACAGCAATTGTCACTGAAAGATCAGCTACCAACTTTCTAGTATAGAACGGTCTGAATCTTTGGTTATCTGCATCATTGGAATAAATGTGATTGATACAGATATTTCATCATTTGTAGTAGTTTACAGTGAATTATTCGATGTAAGTCTTGGATGTTACACTGGACATGCTGTTTCACTTCCAATTGATCCATTATTCACCCCAATTCGTCACAGAATACGTACTGTCCCCTTTGGACTAAAGGAGAAAGTTGATGCAGAGTTAGATCGCCTAATTAAATTGAAAATAATTGAACCAGCAGGATGTGCTAATGGTCCACTCCAGTCGTTCTAGTGTTGAAACCAAATGCTTGGTTGAGAAAATGTGGTGATTATAAATAGACTCTTAATAAAGCATCACAAGCTCATTCCCTACAGAATCCCAATAAAAATAATTTGCTATCCACTTTAAGTGACGGTAAATTTTTTTCACGAATAGAATAGCAAATGCATATTTACATTTTCAGTTGATAAAATTTCTGCAAAAGCTCAAACTAAAAATACGTATCGTGGTGCATTTAAAGTTGATAGGTTAGAATTCCGTCTTTTCACTGCACCTGGGCTATTTCAAGATCTGATACAAAGCATTTTACATAGCGTTACTGAATTGTTACCCTTTTCGACGACATTTTTTCTGTGCTGATTCAGCTCTTGAAATGCTTAATAAACTTAAAAGTAATATTCATACGCTTATGTGAAAAGGGTCTTCCCTTACGTAAAGAACAATGTCAATTCTTTGTAGAGAAAGTGGCATGTGTAGGATTCAAGATTACTAAAGAAGGCACTTCTGTGATTGAAGAAATAGTAGAGTCAGTTAAAAAAGCGCCTACACATAGAAATGTTATCGAAGTTCAAACTATCGTGGGAATGCTACCATCAGTTTGTTTCCAATAAAGCATCTATTGCTGATCCGTTGCATGGACCCCTGGATAAGGGTACTAAATGGAAGTGGATATCCATTCATCACGAAGCTTTTGAAAAATTTAAAGAATTGTTGTCATCTAAACAAGTCCTTGCTCATTACGATCTTCACAAGCCATTGGTTCTAGTTTGTGATACATCTCCTTATGGAATTGGCGCGGTTTTGTGACATAAGGAAAAGGATGACGAGAAACCTATCGCATATTATTCAAGAACACTGACTAGTCAGGAGCGACGCTACGCACAGATCGATCGGGAAACATTAACGGTCATTGCGGATATTCTTTATGGTCGTCGATTGATTATAATCAGTGATCATAAACCATTGTTAGGATTATTTCGAGGAGATAGTTCAACTCCAACAATAGTATCGCCTGGAATATTATGCTGGTGTCTTTCATTACAAGCATATGATATCGACTCGAACATCGACTAGGCACTCAAATTCGCATTGCTGATGGTTTAAGTACCTAGCTATCCAGATGCTACAACTGCGACTGGGCCGGTTATTGCTTTCTTGGAACATCCGATTATTTTTCCAATAGCATCATCTGATATAGCTACAGAAACTGCCAGGCATGACATTCTTTCAAGAGTCCATAGATCTACTTATGTAAAAGATGATTGGTTCAGAGGAAAGGTATTTGGTGCATTTATTCATAGATACTTGGAACCCTCACTACAAGATGGTTGTTTGTTACAGGATTCAAGAGAAGTAGTTCCTCCCCTCTCCCTAGTCTTCAAAATAGTGTACTAAAATTACTCCATAATGGCCATCCAGATATTTTCAATATGAAAAGTTTCGGTCGTAGCTAAATATGTTTGGTGGCCTCGCTTTGGTGCATCGGTTGAGGGTATTGTTAAAATCTGTACAGTTTGTCAGCTGCCACTACCTAAGCTGCCTAAGGAAACTGGCTCATCGCGGGGGGAAAAGAATCCAAATTATATATTTGACTTGATAATGAATTATCTAGGCCGTTCCGGAGACAAAACTTCCTAGTTTTAGATGATTCTTTTTCTAGATGGGTGGAAGTTGTGCGGCTTAAGGTATATGTACACCCACAAAACGCAAAAAATAATGAAAAGTTAGAAAATTTTAAAAAAATATAACTATTTTAATAGAGAATTTTCTACCCTTTAACGTGACATAAGAATTTTCGATTTATGCCTTATGGTTTTTCAGATAAGTCCCATTTTCCAAAATTCTGCGTCATCAGCCACGGTCACGTCTACTAAGATCACTCCAAAAGTAATGCACAACATTTTTTAAATTTATTTTTTATTCTAAACCTTTGCAATTTATGGAGGTCATAGATACATTCTTCCCCCTTTGTATTCAAATTTAATTTAAGTCGTTCCCGTGAGTAGCACTTCTTGAAGTTGGCTGCTGTACTTGACATTCGTCAGAAGCAACGTGCTGTTATCGAGTTCCTGTGCTGTGAGAACGAGACGGTGGGGAACGTTCACAAGAGGCTGAATAAAGGTGTATGGAGATGCAGCTGTCGATCATAGTACGGTTAGTCGGTGGGCAAGCAGATTATATTGTGAAAGAGGTCACGCCAATATTCGGGATACTCCTTGCAGTGGAAGACTCTGCACTGCACGAAGACGTGACAACGTGCAGCGCTTGAACAACATGGCTGTGGCTGAAAACCTGTAACAGTGAAAGAATTGTCACTCCAAGTTGGAATAGAAGAAGCAATTGTGTGCAGAGTATTGAAACAGGTGGGGTTAAAAAGGTTTGTGCCAGGTGGGTTCCGAGGATGTTAACAGAACCCCACAAAGAAACCAGAAAAACATTGTGCAGCGAACTTTTGGACCAGTATGAGAATGGTGGAGATGAATTTCTTGCAAGAATTGTGACAGGAGATGAAACATGGCTCCACGATTTTGGCCGGAGATAAAGAGGCAGACAATGGAGTGGCATCATGCAAATTCACCGAAGAAAAGAAATTCAAAACTGTGCCTTTGACAGGAAATGTTATGGCTACTATGTTTTTCGATTCAGAAGGACTCTTGCTTGTGAACATCATACCACACGGAACCACCTTTAATTCTGATGTATATGTGACAACTCTCAAGAAACTTCAAGCACGACTGAGTCGTGTTCGACCACATCGGGAGAACCAGAATGTTCTGCTATTGCACGACAACGCATGGCAACATGTCAGTCACGAAACCACAGACCTGATCAGAAAACTTGGATGGACAACACTGAAACATCCGCTTTACAGTCCTGATCTGGCATCATGCGTTTACCATCGCTTTGGTAAACTGAAGAAACGAGGTTTGAAGATGATGACTGCCTCGTGCACGCTACTAAAGAGTGGCTCAGACATATTGGTCCAGACTTTTATCGTGCAGGTATACAGGCCCTCATTCCAAGGTGGTGTAAGGCAGTCGAAATGTGCGGGGATTATGTGGAAAAGTAAGTATTGTTTCTGAAGGATGTATCTACATTCTATGAAAGTAGCAAAGTTGTAGGATAAAAATGTAATGTTGAAATAAATATTGTGGATTATTTTTGGAGTGATCCTCGTAGCTGTCAATCCCCTCGTCCAGCATTGCTTAAAAAATAAACTTCTTTCTAGTCCCGAAATAGATGCATAGATATCAGGGCATGATCATTAGATTGAAAACACGATTTATATAATGAAGTAATTTATAATCTTCTACTGTTAGTCATAAAATTGTAAATTTGTGTGTCAGTGATGATGTACGTCATTTTAATAAGAGTCCAAAAGTAGGAATTAAAATTCTGAGGAGGATGGCATAAACCCTGGAAAACACCATCGCAGGATTTGTTGCATCAATAGGAAATAAGGACAAAAATGCCAAAAAAACATTCAACACCTGAAGTTAAAACAAGGAGGAGGTATTTGAGAGGCAGAAAGAAGCTGAAACTGGGCCGAAATGAAGCTGCTTAAGGGGTGACATATGATGATGGAGTCTTCTAGGCTTTGAAAGTTTGTGGCTCATTTCCTGCAAATAGTAATTTTTGAATATTTATTACTTTTAAACATGATATCTCACCCAAATATGGTGATACCAAGAAGATATTGGTGTCATTTTGAAGCTTAGTGACTGACAATGACCAAGTAATATTTATATAGTTAATAATTATCTATGGATTTTTTACATGATTTATGCAACATAAAATATTAATATAAGTTACATATATGGTAGTATTTAATTAATGTAAATAAAAAAAATATCTATACGTCAGGCACTAAAGAATAATTTTAGTTATAAAACCGTGAAGAAACTGTGGCTCTATCTTAAAAACTGCATGAGCTATCGTGTTTCAAGTTATATGTCAAAATTATGAACAAAATAATTTTTATAAACAATTTAAACATACTTCCAAGGGATCTGTTCACTTCATCCTCTTTCTGGTACCATTCTCAATTGTATAAAAATATTACAGAGCAAAATAATGCAAAACAAAAATTTTTGTATGTAAAGGTGTAGCCTATATATACCTTAAGTCTTCAAACACTCAAGCCGTTATTGTGTCACTCAGACGTATTTTAGCCTGACATGTTTTGCCATCAACAGTAGTCACTGATAATGGCACACCATTTACTTCAATGGAATTCAATATGTTCTTACAACAGAATCTTCTAATTGATCAGTCGAACGTCAAGCTCGTGAAGTGCAGAACTCGTTGAGGAGGCTCGTTATTGAATCTTGGGAAGTTCGATTATCAAGATTTTTTCTAAGGCAGCACACTGCCACGAATGTCAATGGATCTACACTAGGGGAGCTGCTTAGGGGAAGGATCAGATCAAACCAAATGATTTCCATTACAGTAATAATAATAATAATAATAATAATAATAATAATAATAATAATAATAATAATAATAATAATAATAATTCTGTGAGACGATCTTTTAACGTTGGAAACTGTGTTTAGTCAAAAATCTTCTCCCGAAACCCTACCTGTGTAGCTGCAGTCATTTCTAAATATATGGAAATCTATCTCTATGAATTAAATTATAAATTATTAATAGTAAAAAACGGTATGTAGATCAGTTACGGAAACATGTATGAATCATCTGAGAGGGAAGGAGTGTTATATCTGAGTTATGGTGTGTGGGCTTCGGCCATTGTTGTTGTTGACATCGGATTCCATATCTGCAATAAAAATAATTTCTTGCAATTTCATTCTTTGTGTTTTAATGTATTTAATAGGAGCGAAGGAAAATGTGTTCATAGAAATGAGATTTCGTGCACTAATGAATTAAGAAGGACAGAATCTTTATCACAAGGTGAGTGGATTGTGCAACCTCTCTGAACACGATAACAAGCTGTTAACTTGTGGTACCAGTCACGTGATTTATCTCTACTGATATCTTATTAATATTTATTTTAAAATGAAAGTCATTGCGTTATCCTATCGTTACATTGGAACTTTATTTAATAATAATAACAATCCTTTTTCCTATTGGCTATCTTCAAGCGCCACTTGTATGATCTCCTCTTCCATGCTTGTGTAAGCTATCTTGTGTAAGCTTTATCTAGCTATTTGTTAATCGGCAGATAAGGCACTATATAACTCTTCAGAATCAGGGCTACATCACTACTCATTCTCGCTTTCAACGAAGTGGTTTTTTGGTTCGAAATTCTACAATTTTCTCTCCGTGTATAAAGTCTGTGGACGATTGTGTTCGGATTTGACTAGAACTCCGTCACTGTTGCTAGCACCGCTCTTCCTTCGTTTCGCTCAGTGTTAACGTAGCTTCAATTTCAATTCGCAAGGTAAGTTCTGGCTGTGTGACAACAGCTTCTTCTTCTTCATAATGATATAGGCTAACAACGGTATGGAACTGATAAAGAATGGCGGACTGGAATTCCTGTTTCATCCATTTCTCTCAGCTTCGAAAATAGAATCACCAAGTTACAAAGCCACTCTCGATCTTTAAGCATAACTTATTTCAACATCGAAAGTAGAAGCACAAAGTCACAAAGCCACTCTTTATCTTTAAGCATAACGTATTTCAGTTCCGAAAGTAGAAGCACTAAGTCACAATGCCACTCTCGATATTTAAGCATAGAGTATTTCAACTCCGAAAGTAAAAGCACTAAGTCACAAAGCCACTCTCGATATTTAAGCATAGCGTATTTCAACTTCCGAAAGTAGAAGAACTAAGTCACAAAGCCACTCTCGATATTCAAGCAGAGCATATTTCAACTCCCAAAGTAGAAGCACTAAGTCACAAAGCCACACTCGATATTTAAGCATAGAGTATTTCAACTCCTAAAGTAGAAGCACTAAGTCACAAAGCCACTCTCGATCTCTAAGCATAGCATATTTCAGCTCCGAAAGTAGAAGCACTAATTCACAAAGCCATTCTCGATATTTAAGCATAGTGTATTTCAACTCCGAAAGTAGAAGCACTAAGTCACAAAGCCACTCTCGATCTTTAAGCATAGCATATTTCAGCTCCGAAAATAGAAGCACTAAGTCACAAAGTCATTCTCGATATTTAAGCATAGTGTATTTCAACTCCGAAAGTAGAAACACAAAGTCACAAAGCCACTCTCGATCTTTAAGCATAGCATATTTCAACTCAGAAAGTAGAAGCACTAAGTCACAAAGCCATTCTCGATCTTTAAGCATGGCATATTTCAGCTCCGAAAATATAAACTCTAAGTCACAAATTCACTCTCGATCGCTAAGCAGGACACTTCGGAAGCATAAAATATTTCAGCTCCGAGAATGTATTTTCCTTTTAATTTCAGTTACAACGGGAAACTTCTGTATATTCATACATTTATTCCTCCAAATAGTCTAAACTCCCGCCATTCGAGCTATTAAACAATGACATCACGGAAGTTAGATGTTAAGCGTCTGTTGCGTGTTAATAGCCGGCCTGCCTCGGTGTCGAACCCGGTGTGCAGAGAAGGAACCCCCTCCAAACATTGCCCTCTCCACCACCTCTGTGTACAGGGAAATGTATCAGAGGCTGGGCAGCTAGAGGTCGATTAAGCAAACTTAGCCATTTCAAGTTTAAATCTAGCATATTTAGAGTGACCCTTGGCTATAAATATTGAAGAATGTTGATAGTCTGAAATATTGGATGTTTTATGTAACTGTTTGGCAAGAATCTGTTCTTCTTTTTGTTAAATATTTGTCTCTATGTCATACGAAAATGGAGCTCATATGAAACCATTAATAGAAAATTTCATGTCATGAATGCTTTTAAAATTCAGTATCGTCGTATTGTTTGACTAATTTTGGATTAAACGAATGCAAGAATACCTCGAGTTTGATAAAGCATTTCTTAATTTTTAGAACATTTGCAAGACAAATAAGTTCTTAGTGTATGATTGCCACCAAAATAAAAGTGAAAATTTGACAATGGCAACAGCTTTTGAATATAGAGTTCAGATTTGAGAAGATATATTCTCTAGTGCAGACACATTTACAATATTAATAATTTTTTAGTTTATAATTAGTTTTATTTCAACGTTTTTTATCTTTATGTTTCAAAATGTATATTAGTAAGTCTTTTTGTTTTATTTTGTATATCACCTCACGACACACTCAGCTCTATACACGACCCACAATATGTCACGACCCCCACTTTGGTAACCACTGCATGTATTATTTATTGTAATCGTATGCAACTAGGCCAAAGTGTGTGAAGAATTTTTTTTCAGTTTACATAGAGAGATAAGAAATAAAATGTTTTGCGGAATTCTGTTAACAAATACAAGTTAATTGAAGCTAAGGAACATGCTTTTTTAAATATTGTTTTACTCAATCTTGAGGGCTAATTCTTATTTGTAGCCTATAATAATTAAATGGCTGTTGTTTGGTCAACACTTTGAAGACAGGTTGCAATCTCATATATGACACCATAAGGCATCATTCGTATGTCAACTAAGCCAGGAGACCTCCACTGCATACATCGCTGACTAGCTACATGTTGCACTAGTCATACTTCAGATGCATAAAAACACTTGTTCTTCCTCTGACACATATCGTCAAGAGAGATGTACTGTCTGATAATAGGCCTACATATCAGCCATAATCTCAGTCAGAAGTGATAGTTAAATATACAGTTTTCTATTATTTAATATAAACTATTCCATCAACGAATCCTGGCTTCACACCACAAAAAATTTCTCTAAATTGATCGTGACCAAGTCTTACGTTTTTTTCATCAGAATTTGGTCACTCTATTTCTCTAACATAAATATTATTTAAAGTCGTTATGCAATAATGCATTTCGTATCTCTTCAATTTGTTATAAACGTCTTAAATTGGTTGTCAGGAAAGCATAACTTAACAGAATAGTTTTTTTTTAGTTATCTAGCATATTTATTACAAGATGAGTTGTGAATGCTGCCATTAAAACGTGTTGTAGGGCAATGTTATGTTTGCGAGAAAACAGTAGGCCTTCTCTGCTCCGAACATAAGAAAAATTATTCAGTAATTGTAAGGAAGTCAATAAACGTTAATTATATGCCTGCTGAATAAGAATTTAGATCTGTTTGTGGCTATCCACCTATGCATGGTAAGGAATATAACCTAATCATGTCACCATGATATTCTGAAGCTAATAGGCTAAAGTACCTAGGCATGCAGATGAGTACAATAACTTCTGTCACAGTCTGAGAACAAGTTGTACACAGCTGAAGCAAAGGGAAGCTCTTGTCAGGAAGCTGCATCCTTCACAGCCACAATCCCACTCATTCTTTGCACATTCATTACAGCCTGAAGAGAATATAACTAGTCTACGTTTCATTACAAGGTCACAAGTGAATACAAATGATATTTAAAGATAATTAATTGTTGTTATGGAGTCGCATAAAGATAATTAATTGTTGTTATGGAGTCGTATTTTTTGTTTGGGCTGTGCAGGATGGCAAACTCAGTTTCAATTCCTGAGCTGAAGGATCTAGTCAAGACCCTGGAGGAGGAAGTCCTGCCACTCATTGAGAAGGTGAAGAACCTCAATGAGGTGCAGGATGGGATATCCTCAATCGACCTCCAAACAGGGAAGGAAGACAAAGGAGCGGTGAAGAACAAGGAATCTGAGGGGATGGAAGTTGTGAATTCGAAGGAGAAGGAACTGCTAAACAAACAGGAAGAACTCAGAAAAATGTACAAACAATTAGAAAAGGTAAGAGATCGTCAGTTGTCTGTAGTTAACATAGTAACAGCAAGAAGAACGTAAATTAATCAAGATTAATTAGAGCAGTGGTTAAGGTTTCTTTTGACATATTTTCTTATGCAAACTATATTCTATTGAGAAAGTGAGTGACTTGAAAGCTGAAGAGAAGGCAAGACCATATCTGTAGTCTTTGAATCTTAGAAATACTCCCACACTACATACGGAATTGACGTCTGATTCGAATTGCGTTATTTCGGGTTCGAATGAACGTGAGAGATGAAATAAATTTACTATTATACACGCGATTAATTATTAATTATCAATCATTTCATAAAACTGGTCTACATATTTTTATTACTTATATGAGTTTATTGTTTCCTGCATTTCTTAAAATAATATTTATGTATCATGATAATTTCCATTGGTCTGATTAACGTCAACATAGATGGACAATGGGACTACTACAAAAACGTTTCTTCGTGCACAACCCACGCTATATTTTAAATTCGCTTGTAGTGATTTATTAAATGATGTATTCAAGATTAATTTAGGAATACATTAGACCAATTATTCTTGCACTGAAAACGGATGCTCCCTAGACCAAATCATCCCATTTTAATTATCTAAATACAATAGGATTTGAAAACATTTTGAAAGATTTCTGAATTTAAATACTTTTATAGTCACAATCATGCCATAGTATGAAAGAACAATTTCACAACCTCGATCGGGATTCGAACCTGCGACTTCCTGTACTCCGGTCAGGCGCTCTACCAACTGAGCTATCGAGTTCGTCTCACGCTAAACGCTCGGAATCATCCTTTCATACTGGCGACTCTGTTATAGAGTACTGTCCACAGCGTCATTAATATGTCACATCAACGGACGTATATACGTCATCCAACATCGTAAGATGAAGATTAAAAGATTTATCCTTGCTCTTTGGACAAGAATGATCGTATTCTAATTACTTAAATACAATTGGAACTAAGAAGCATACTAAAATGATTAATCTTGCACCAAAGTTCGATGCGCTCTGGATCAAGTGATGATGTATTAATAACTTCGTAGATATTTATGTTATTTTATGAAGTTGTTATGACTGCTTCCTATTTATAATAGTAGGCCATCATATGACTAGCGCTCAAAGAGATGAAGGTCGGTGTTTTGGATTGCCCACAAGCCACGAGTTGTTGCTTTGCTAATTATTCAGTATGCAGTACGGAACTGTTGCCTAATAAGTAGGCCTATATAACTTTGGCAATGCTCACATCGTGTCTCTCTTTTTTTATAGAGTGGCATGTTAAAATATTGAGTTTATTTTCAAAGATATAAGTACTTTTTCCCGTAGGCATGTGGTATGGGAAGATATCGATTTTTCATCCATATTTTCAAAAGTTCAAAGTGAACCCACGATACATTTTTCATACAGGTCACACTCATTTTATAGTACCGGTAGTTTTCTTTTCAGCTATTTTGTGTGTGTGTGTGTGTGTGTGTTATTTCCTATTAATTCATAATCACACACTTCTTTCTGTCAAACTGAAACCTAGCTAAGTGACAGCTAGTCTGAATCTGTCTTTATTACAGTTACAGGACGAAAAAGTCAAGCAGCTGACACAGGAACACGAGGAGGAGAAAAAGTTGTGGCTCCAGGAGGAAGAAGTAAGTGATGAGCTGTTGCCATGGTTACACTTATCAGAGGTATTCCTCAGCCCCATTCATTCAATGCGTAGTTGTAGTTGTTTTGTTGGTGCTTTTAACATTGGATGATCATCAGCATTATCAATATAGTAACTGTCACTTTGCCTTCATGAAATCTTGTGCTTTTACTCAATCACCACAATGAGCTTTCTCTGAAGCAGTTTGTTTTTGTTACAGTTTAGAGAAAGAAAGATGGAAAGGCTGGAGAATGATTTGATAGATTGCGAGTACCGGCTGCAATGCAAAATAGTAAGTGATGAACTGTTGCCATGGTTACGTTTACCAGAGTGATTCCTTGAAATACAGTCAGTAATTAAGTTACATAGTTAACTTCAATTAGTTTTTTTGCACAGTAATGTATCACATAGGTACTCTTATTTGAAATACAGTACAGATTATTATATCATAATTATTGCCTATATCACCATCACCACCGTAGTCATCATTTTTGCCTGATTTCTTTTTACAACCTTATGCTTCTAGACAACGTAACTTAGCTTCCTCTGAATCAATTCGTTTTGATTACAGTGTATAGAAGAAGATCTGGTAAACCTCGAAGAAGAACTGGAAGAGAAGCGACGCCAACAGGAAGCGGTAAGTAATGAGCTGTTACCATATTTACAGTTAAGAGATGATTTCTGTTGATTTCTTTCAGTTATTGCACACAGTTTTTCGTGCGAAGTTGATGAACTCTAAGTTCATTTTCCGATAATTATTTTCATCATCGTTGTTGTAGTTGTTTTCCCTATGAATCCTGTGAATGAATGAGGAAGAAAATGAGGGGGGAAAAGCTAAAGGAAACAAGAGTGCTGCTCCTAACTTATAGCAGTTGTAGCAGAATGTTTGGAGATTTAATGAATTTCACCAGCAACAGAAGAAGTGCAAACAACACATCTCTGAAGAATGTTAAGTCTGCACGAATTTTGTTCTTCATTCGTGAGATTTGGTTGTAATAGAAGTAGAGAAGTAAATTGATACAAGCTGTGACTTTCTGCAGTTACTGCTACAAGAACTTTTAAAACGCATAGCGTGTAAGTGGGGTTCAAAGTTCCAGTACCTTGAGCCTTCAAAGAATTTCGAATTTTACAGTGAAGTGGATATTATATTCTGCTACCCACACTCGAGAACCAGATTCATACAATGAAAAGCTCATGTGGAATTTGTGATGAACAGAATTTGGAAATATAATTACAAAATACAGCCTATCCGTTGCTTCTAAAATTAATAAGCAGTTTGTCATGACTTACAAAATTATTCATTTCCTGTATACATAGAAATTGAAGTATAACTACTTACTATGAAGGCAGATTGTGCAGTTACTTAACGAAGAATTGCCCAGTGTAAATTCGTCATTTATCCCTACATACTTCAGAACCTTTTTGACATGCTGAGTGTAAATCTGTGATGATGATGATAATAATAATAATAATAATAATAATAATAATAATACAATTAAGAATATAATATTAATAACAATAATGCTTTATTGGTTTTTGCAGATTTAATACCGTAAGACTTTATCTTAAACTCTACGAAAGGATGAGAAATCTGCAATCAGCTGGAGGCACTTAAAGAAAAGTCTTTGGCGTGGCTGTTATTACGTTTAGTCTACATATTGGCCTTGCAAACTACTAATATTCAATGCGTTTGAGTGTTTGAAAGATGTAGACCCATCAGCAAGGAAGGCCAGTATAAGAAGCCAATGGAAATTTGAAAATAGGTTTGCATATTCCAATTTCTCATCTTGAAGGTACTAGTACATTGGAAGTTGTATGATATCCTCTGATTTTGAGCAAAATTGTCATTTATTGGATTTACTTTTCGAATGGGGTAAAGTAGACCTACTGGTACGGTAATAGGGAGTCACAAAAAAAAGTCTTGCCCAAAAATGGTTTCCGCCTCCGAAAATTTGGCCATTTATTTTAGAGTTTACCATGCAAATCGGAATTACGTACTGGGAGGGTATATGGTCCTTGGCCCAAACATCAAAATTCGGATTATATATTGGTATACTATGAGAGGAGGGGAACGATCATTCTCTCTTATCTTATCTTTACCGGGTAGTTATTCGCCAGATGGAATGGTGTATCGGATGATTGGGATATGCGCAGTGGAAGACTTACAAATAAATAGTGTGAATTTTTGTAACAAATATAATTAACAAATAATGGACAACAATTACATGAATGATAGAATGAAAGTAACATCTAAATATGAAGTTAAGTGAACGAAAAGATATTGCAAATTAATCTCAAATACACAATAAACAGATCACTGAACCGTCAAGATTTAACCAAGCTGGACCAATATACCTATAATTCATGATACAATCTATTTAACCAATTCAAAGTAGTAGGTTGCTTACCTATTAAACGTTTGAGCCCTGGAACATTCTCGCAATATATATATATATATATATATATATATATATATATATATATATATATATATATATCCAACAACATATGAGACTTTAACATGAATGCCCAGTCAGTATAACAATTCTTAACACGTACCTCATTACAATTACCATGAAATGCAACTAACAAATTCAACGTATGTATTGACTCAGCATTCCACAAGAGGTAACCCAATATGAAGTCGTCACACGACTGATCAATGTACACATAACTAATTGGACATTAATGTTACATAAACTCTACACATAGTAATAATAATAATAATCTCTGTACCATAACAATCAACTTAATGCCCAAAAGAGAGAGAGAGAGAGAGACGGTAGATAATATATAACCGACTATAGCTTCGAATACGCATACTCGTTTAAATACCAACTGAAACTCAATACATTCGGATTCCTGAATACCAGCGTGTAGAAACTAATGATAACCAATTTGGAGTAGCAAGTACTAGAATAATTACGAGACCCATACTATTCTAGTTTCATTACACCGCCTATTACGATGTAAGCAAAAGAGATCGTAATCACCGCGATATCACCAAAACTGTCTTCGAACTTCAATACAACATCACTCATCACAATTATATATCCTCACATAATCCCAAATACATAAACCAAGACCTATCATCAGCGAGTGATTTCCATACACGATCCACCAATATATCGCAAACACATACAACCAAATATCAAAATAATTTCACAACCCTAATTTAACTACTCCAATAGTAAATCTAATACAACTTATCGCAGCACTGAATCCCAAAATATATTCCAAACAACCTTTCATGTTGCCCGTAGATTCCTGAGTGAAATTAATAATGCACAATTCTCGAACAATCTTACACATCGAACTTAAGTTGCAAAGTGTAGTTTACTATTCGAGCCCTGCTTCCGAAGTGTAGTTGTATATATGAGTCCTAGTTCGTGAGTGTAGTTGTCCGTACGAGCCCTGGATCCTGAGTGAAGTCAAATATAACTGAGCGTAGCCAAGAAACCTCGCCTTTCTCTCTCTTTTGTTTAACAAAACCAACCGGCCAATGGGAAATTAGGTACAAAAATGAAAGGATAAATAGCGCTATCTATGATATGCTGCCGGAGTGAACTCTGTAGGGCGAAATGGCGTACTAGCTGGATGACTGACGCGTCGAGCTCGGCTCAACTATGGTAATTAATCTATGACCCATTTCTTATGAGTTCATTATGAAAATCCAGATGTTTCGGTAGAGGGCCAGCTTATTTTAGAACTAATCATAACTTTCTCTTAACATTTTAGAATAGGCATGATGAGATGTCTCATTTGGAATCCTCTATCTAAACATTTAACGTTTGTAGCTGTTGTTTGTATTCCGGATGTTGTACCGTATACCAGGCAAACTGTTTCCTCCGTGAAACCATCTCCTTCAAGTCAACGTCATCTAACTGAGCTCCCTATAACCCAGAATTGTTTATGTTACAGAGTTACCAGGATTAGCTGGTGAAGCTGAGAGAAGAACTGGAAGCTGAGCGGGAGATGAGGCGCCAGTTGGAAGAAGTGATAGGTGTTACCATGGTTACAGTTACGAGGGAGTTTACAAGCTCCATTCTGTCACTGCATAGGTTATTTCTTTGTTCACTATATCCCCATATGAAGTAATAATAACAGTAATAATAATAACCATCATCATAATCATGGTAGTCATGTTAGTCAAGTTATCACATATCCACCTGAGTTTCCTCTGAACCAGATTTGTTCTGAATTATAGAGTAAAGGGGAAGAACTTCGATTACTGAGAACAGAACTTGAAGCAAAGGACAAGGAATTGAAGGATACGGCAGAGGAACTGCTTGCAGAGCGCCAGAGGGATGATGTAAGTGTGAGCTGTTGCCATGGTTACAGTTAACTTACTAGATGATTTTCAGTAACGAAAAAACACAAACTGTCACAGCTCAGATTGCGACTAGCTGCAGCTGGAGAACAAACTTAATTTCAGTTTCCACACTACTACTACTACTACTACTACTACTACTACTACTACTACTACTACTACTACTACTACTACTACTACTACTACTACTACTACTACTACTACTGCTATAACTGCTACTGCTACTACTACTGCGACTACTACTACCACCACCACCACTACTACTACTATTGTCCACACCTGTGGAGTAACGGTTAGCGCGTCTAGCCGCGAAACCAGGTGGCCCGGGTTCGATTCCCGGTCGGGGCAAGTTACCTTGGTGAGGTTTTTTCTGGGGTTTTCCCTCAACCCAATATGAGCAAATGCTGGGTAACTTTCGGTGTTGGACCCCGCACTCATTTCACCGGCATTATCACCTTCATCTCATTCAGACGCCAAATAACCTAAGATGTTGATAAAGCATCGTAAAATAACCTACTAAAAACTACTACTATTACTATTACTGGTACTACTACTACTACTACTACTACTACTACTACTACTACTACTACTACTACTACTACTACTGCTACTACTGCTGCTACAAATAACAATGTTTATAATACTACTACCACTGCTACTATTACTCTCACTGTTACTACCACTGCTACACTGCTCCGTCGATTTAGTAGAAAGTCAGTGTTCACCTACTTAGATATAACACACGAAGCAAGTTTCCTGCAACCGGCTAGCTTCACCTTTAGGTAGAGCCGTGTACGCGTATCCTCAGGAGTATGCGGGTCTCTCATGGAGTACTGGTACGCATCCCATTGATTAAATTACGTATGTAAAAATGCTCACATATTTATTTTATTATTTTATTGATAATTCATTCATTCATAGGGCACGTCTTTCCCTGCAAACTCAGCATTCTCCACTCTTTCCTATCTTCCTACCGACATTACTGCAATTATCACTACTCTTATTCCTACTGGCGCTACTGCAGTTATCGCTACTGTTATTGCTCCTAACATTTCTGTAGTTATCGCTATTACTATTACTGCTAATACTACTGTAGTTATCGCTACTATTACTACTACTGACTTTACCGTCGTTATCGGTAATATTTCTACTATTGATATTACTACAGTTATAGCTACTGTTACTACTACTGACATTACTGTAGTTATTCGTTCTATTACTACTACTGATACTACTGTAGTTATCGCTACTGTTACTGCTACTGACATTACTGTTGTTATCGGTAATATTTCTACTGTTGATATTACTACAGTTATCGTACTGTTACTGCTACTGACTTTACTGTCGTTAACGGTACTATTTCTACTGTTGATATTATTAGAGTTATCGCTACTGTTACTACTACTGACATTACTGTAGTTATCCGTTCTATTACTAATACTGATACTGCTTTAGTTATCGCTACTGTTACTGCTACTATCTTTACTGTCGTTATCGGTAATATTTCTACTGCTGATATTACTACAGTTATCGCTACTGTTACTACTACTGACAGTACTGTAGTTATCCGTTCTATTACTACTACTGTAGTTATCGCTACTGTTACTGCTACTGATATTATTGTAATTGTCGCTACTGTTATTCCTACTGAAGTTACTGCAGTTATAGCTACTGATATTACTGTAATTAAGTTCCTTACTACTGCTGATATTAGTCTAGTTATCGCTACTGTTACTGCTACTAACTTTTCTATAGTTATCGCTATTATTAATACTACTGAAATTATTGTAGCTATAGCTTTTATTACTGTTATTGACATTCCTGCCGTTATTCTTATTATTGCTACTACTGATATTACTGTAGTTTTTGCTACCGTTACTGCTATCAACATTACTGCAGTTATCACTACTCTTAATACTAGTGACATTACTGTATATGTCGCTACTTTTTGTACAACTGTCATCACTAGTCTATGTTTATCGCTACTGGCACATTTGTATACGCATTTTAATAATAGGTTTACTTGCAGTTTTTTATTGTGTTATTCTGCCCTAGTTTATTATTGGAAACTTCTTTCTGTCAAACTGGAACCTAATTCACTGAAAGCTAGTCTGAACCCGCCTCTGTTCCACTTACACAATGAAAAATTCAAGCAGCTGAGACTGGAATACGAGGAGGAGAAAAAGTTGTGACTCCAGAAGGAGTCAGTAAGTGACGAGCTGTTACCATGGCTACACTTATCAGAGGCATTCCTGAGCTCCTTTCATTCAATGTGTACTTGTGGTTATAGTTTTGGTGCTTTTAACCTTGCATAAACATCATCATTATGATAGATGTCACTTTGCCTTCATAAAATCTTGTGCTTCTACTCAAACTATCACCACGCTGAGCTTTCGCTAAAGCATTTTGTTTTTATTACAGTTTATAGAAAGAAAGCTGGAAATTGTCAAGGAGGATTTGATAGAGTGCGAGTACCGGCTGCAATGCAAAATATTAAGTGATGAACTGTTGCCATGGTTACATTTATCAGAGTAATTAAATTACATAGTTAAGTACAATTAGTTCTATTACATAGTAATGTGTGATAGAAGTGCACTTGTTTCAAATACAAGCTACTATAACATCATTATTACCAATATCACCATCACCATTTGTATCGTAGTCATCATTGTTTCCTGTTTTCCATTTACTATCTTAAGCAACCAGGCAATGTAAATTCGCTTCCTGTGAATTAGTTCGTTTTGATTACAGTGAATAGAGGAAGATCTGGCAAATCTCAGAGTTGAACTGGAAGAGAATCGGCGCCAGCAGGAAGCGGTAAGTGATAAGCTGTTACCATGGTTACAGTTAGGAGAGGGTTTCTGTTGATTTCTTTCACTCATTGAACACAGTTTTTCGTGCGAAGTAGATGAACTCTAAGTTCATTTTCCGATAGTTATTTTCATCATCGTCATTGTAGTTGTTTTCCCTATGAATCCTGTGAATCAATGAGGAAGAAAATGAGGGGGGGGGGAAATAAATGAAACATGACTTCTGGTCCTAACTTATAGCAGTTGTAGCAGAATATTTTGGAGATTTAATGAATTTCACCAGCAACGGAAGAAGTGCAAACAACACATCTCTGAAGAATGTTAAATCGTGCGACTTGGTCGTAATAGGAGAGAAGTTAATTGTTCGAATTTAGGCTATGACTTGTTAAAATTAGGGTACTGCTAAGGGATGTTTGAAAACGCACAGATTGTAGGTATTACGTTCCAGTATGTTGTCTTGAAAAGAATTTAGAATTTGAGAGTCAAGCGAATAAATATTCTGATATTCATGCCGGAGAACCGGGTTCTCAATCTGACAATTTCACCTGGAATTTGTGATGAATAAAATTTTGAAAACATAATTACAAATTACAACCTACCCGTTGCTTCCAAATTTGATAAGCAATTTACCATGACTTACAATTATTGATTTCCTGTATACATAGAATTTGAAGTAAAACTACTTATTATGCAGGCAGATTGTGCACTTACTAAGCGAAGAATGCCCAGGGTAAATTCGTGGCAATTAATTGAATGATAAATATGGGTACTCCATTACATATCAGAATGTAGTCACAGTAGGATAACCGTACTGGCAATATCTTAAAGACGAAAATGGCGATAACTAAGCGACATGAGGCCAAGAACAGTGAGGATGTTTGTGTGAGGGGCTAGCTAAAGTTTGATTTATATGGCGCTGCTTGTATTTGCTTTGAACAAGCTTCCTTATTCGCCGGTCCTAACAAAATTTTTTAATGAAGCTGCTTATTTATTTCACTAGCGTCTTATTTTGAATTCCCATTGACTAAAATATACTCAATGACAAGTTGAACGTGTCCAACATTAAAAAATTAATGCTCAATTAAAGCGATAAGCTAGTTGATTTTACTAGCAGCTTCTAAAGAAATGGAATGTCAGGACTTCAGGGAATGAAATCTGAACAACCGGTGAATACATCTGCCTTCAGTGCAGACAAAACCTGTGATATAGGCAGCTGTCTACAAACCATGTTTGATAAGACGCACGTGTGACATGATGTGTTGTGTCCTTGTCCTGTGTAATTGGATCCTTCAATGCTAGTTTCTTTAAAATCAAAGGTTATATCCCCCGAGCTTAAGATGAAAAGAAATAATTGACTACGCCTGCAAAAGCAAAATGTGAGAGAAATGTTATCAAGATATTCCACTGTTATAAACAGTTAAGAAATAAAAGAAGAGATAAAACCATGTAAATGTTTATGAGGTTGCGAATTTTCCAGCCAGATATTAATTCTGGAAAAGTATCAAGATAACAATAATAACAAAAGGAGCTAGGAAGTAGCGTTAGAAGCAGCAACATGTAAATCACGTTTAAGTGACAGGAATTCAAGTTTGTGACAAGTTTAGAGTCGACTAGATAAGGAGAAATCTAAGTGAATGGAGGCAGAGGACAGTGACAAGATATGACTGGATTAGATGAGGAGACAGCTAATCATGAAAATCTGGATTACATACTGGGAGGTCAGATCTAGATCAGTGGTTCCAAAAGCATGGGTCGCGACACTCTGGGTTGTCATGTGTGAGCAGAAGGATGAATTATAAAATAAAACACACAATGCCTTATTAACCTACATTTATGTTGTATTTAGCAACACAAACACAATATTGAACATAACAATAAAAAAGTTTCAATAGTGATAAAGCAAAAAATAATAAATGCCACAAAATACGCCTGTTTTCGGAAAACTAACTTTCCAAATCTGGACTCCATGTTCAATAAAAAAAAAACACAGTGATATCGTTTACAAGTGCAAGGAGATTTCTCGCTTTTGTTTTGATAGCAGTGATAGATAACAAACATATTTAGCATAAATACAAGGTTACAAATACCAATTACTAAGAATTTACTAGCTTCTTTTGCAAGCCCGAGATATTCTTGCATTCTTTGATCCAAAACTGGTCGGTGTTCTGGAAAATAAAGCACGTATAGTTACACCATTCCATCATTAATTCTTAATGCTCTGCTCAAGGGCAGACCTTTCACTGCAAGTCCAGTGTTCTGCAATCTTTTCCTTTTTCCGCCTTCCTCTTACTCTCCGCATATGGTCCATTTATCTTAATGTTATCTATCATCATATATTTTCTTTTGCCCGGAAATCTCCAGTTCACTATTGCTTCCAGTGCATCCTTCATTAGGCTGTTTCTTCCTATATATTATTTTAATGTACCGAAGTACATATGATATTTCCATGCAGTTCTACGTGCCGATGCTTTATCCACTAAGCCACACCGGATACCCATCCCGGTGTCGGACAGAATCGTCTCAGTTTAAGTTCCAACTCTTAGGTTCCCCCTAGTGGCCGCCCTCTGCACTACGTCATAGATGTCTATGAACGTAGGATTGAAGTCCACACATGTGCTGAGGTGCAATCGTTCTGAGTGACTAGTTGGCCGGGATCCGACGGAATATGCGCCGTCTTAAATCACGAAGTGATTTACGAATATCATATATATTATTTTAATGTACCGAAGTACATATGATATTTCCATGCAGATATTCTGCGTCATCATACGATGAAAGAGTAATGGAAAGGAGAAACATTCTCTGCGGCACCGGGATTTGAACCCGGGTTTTCAGCTCTACGTGCTGATGCTTTATCCACTAAGCCAAACCGGATACCCATCCCGGTGTCGGACAGAATCGTCTCAGTTTAAGTTCCAACTCTTGGGTTCCCTCTAGTGGCCGCCCTCTGCACTACGTCATAGATGTCTATGAACGTAGGACTGAAGTCCACACATGTGCTGAGGTGCACTCGTTATGAGTGACTAGTTGGCCGGGATCCGACGGAATATGCGCCGTATTAAATCACGAAGTGATTTACGCATATCATATACATTATTCTAATGTACCGAAGTACATATGATATTTCCATGCAGATATTCTGCGTCATCATAAGATGAAAGAGTAATGCAACGGAGAAAAATTCTCTCCGGCACCGGGATTTGAACCCGGGTTTTCAGCTCTACGTGCTGATGCTTTATCCACTAAGCCACACCGGATACCCATCCCGGTGTCGGACAGAATCGTCTCAGTTTAAGTTCCAACTCTTAGGTTCCCTCTAGTGGCCGCCCTCTGCACTACGTCATAGATGTCTATGAAAGTAGGACTGAAGTCCACACATGTGCTGAGGTGCAATCGTTATGAGCGACTAGTTGGCCGGGATCCGACGGATTGTGCGCCGTCTTAAATCACGAAGTGATTTACGCATATCATATATATTATTTTAATGTACCGAAGTACATGTGAGTACAGTACGTTAACAGAAAGCCACAAATCAAAGTCACACAGTAGTAGTCATGTAGTAATGTTTGTAGGCAAATTATCGACATCTGAGGTTTTCCTCAACCAGATTTGTTTTTAGTTACAGAGTAAGGATGAGGAAATGTGAATCCTCCGAGAAGAACTGACTTTACTGTAGTTATGGCTACTGTCAGTACTACCGCCATCTTCTGGTCTGCTTCACTCATTGCTATTGTTATTGCTATTACTACTTCTGACTTTACTGTAGTTATGGCTACTGTCACTACTACTGACATTACTGCAGTTGTGGCTGTTCTCGCTACTGCTCACATTACTATATTTATGACTACTGTCGCTACTACTGACATTACTGTAGTTATGGCTACTGTCACTACTACTGCCACCAGCTTAACTCAGCCTAGTTGAACTGTCACCTAGCCGACTGAGCTTCCTCTGACCAGATTGTTTTGTCTGCTGCAGAAGCACAGAGCTGCGGCTGATGTCAGGCCCAACCTAGAAAAGAAGGACAGCCTAGGATGGACTGTGCTACACTGGGCAGCTCAGCGGGGGGACACACACACGGTGCAGCTGCTCTTGGATGCAGGCAGCCAGGTGAACGCCGAGGATTATGCTGGCTGCACGCCCTTGTGGCTGGCAGCATGGCAGGGCCGCCAGGATGCGTGCAGGGCGCTGCTGGCTGCCGGGGCGCGGCTGGATGTGAAGGAAGGACCATCTGGCCGCACTGCTCTACATATGACTGCATGCAATGGGCACCCTGCAGTTTGTGAGCTGCTGCTGACAGCTGGGGCGCGGCCCAACGAGCTTGGTGCAGACCACTGGACTGCAATGCACTGAGCAGCATGTTATGGCCACGCCTCAGTGGTGCAGCTGCTGTTGCAGCATGGTGCTGAGCGGGGGGCAAGGGATAAGCAGGGACGGACGGCCCTGGACCTGGCGCGTCAGTATGGATATACAGAAGTGGCGGCCATGCTGCAGGGCTGAGCAGGCGCAGTGCTGCCAACACAACACCAATACCATTAGGCCTATATCACAGTAACCAGCGGGAATGTGTTGTGTTGCCATCACTGCTCTGTGTTTAATGCTGTTACTATTATTTTGATGATGATGATGATGATTATTATTATTATTATTATTATTATTATTATTATTATTATTATATCTTTTAAATTATATTTTAAATTACTTACTGTACTAAATATTCAAATAAAATATGTGAAAATTTTATTGTTTGTGTCACTATTCCTGTAAAACATACAGGATTGTTATTATTGTATGATTTTGATACGCCACTTATCCTTCAGCATCTCAACCAGACTATTTCAAGCACAGGAAGTGTGTCGCCTCACATTGTCTGACGACTGTGATACGTCGCTGACTGCCGCTAATATTTCTGCTGTTTAAATGCACATCAATACTACGGCCAATTTTGTGCCTATATTTAGGCCTATTCACAATGTGTGAAAGAAAGCATTTCCGTTGGCATCACTTTTCCTCAACCAATTCGACGTTCACGCCTTGTAATTTCTCTTAATTACGCCCATAAAGTACGCCACTAATAACTTGAAAAACTCTAGTAGGCTTGACGGTCATGTACGCTGTGATCGCCATATAGTAAAAGAGATAAATGTGAAATTAAACAGAATTTGTATCTCACGATAGATTATGAGAAGAAAACTTTCCTATAAATATAGAGTTATAGAAAATAGGCGTAGACCCTGTAGCCTACACCCTTGACTATGGCATCAGACATTTACAATTACAATTATTAGGCCTACAGAGGGCATCACAGGCCCTTGAATAGGCTATGAATAGGCTACGTTTCGCTATTCAGTGACTCTACATAGCCTACATAATTAACGTCAGTCATAAATGAGCCTGAGTTCTTCTTTCCATTCACCTTCAATGCCGACGTCAGTATGCGGTACTGACGTTAGTTTCTCTCTATATATTTTGTTTTCATGTACCCCTCAATCGGTGTGGCCCTACATTACACGAGAATGAATCTCGAAGTGAAAAACGACGGCCTCCAATAAATTTAGTCCAAGTTAATGCTTACTCCCGAAATATGAGGCCTACGTTAGACATAGACCTACCTCGCTTATATATTTTCGAGTTCAATTTCCAATTTGTAATTTGGTAGGCCTGCAACTTGTGGTCTGTGTTATCTCACTAAAGAGTCCGATTAGTCTACTTATGGCTTTTACAAAGCCCGGAGGTTCACTGCCGCCCTCACATAAGTCCGCCATTGGTCCCTACCCTGACCAAGATTAATCCAATCCCTACCATCAAATCCCACCTCCCTCAAATACATTCTAATATTATCGTCCCATCTCCACCTAGGCCTAACCAAAGTTCTTTTCCATTCAGGTCCCCAAATAACACTCTGTACTTTGCCTATATATTTCTGTATTCACCCAAACATGCTACATGCCCTGCCCATCTCAAATACCTTGATTTAATGTTCCTAATTACGTCAGGTGAAGAATAGCCTACAATATGTGCAGTTCTGCGTTGTTTAACTTTCTCCATTCTCCTGTAACTCCATCCCTCTTAGTCCCAAATATTTTCATGAGCTCCTTATTCTCAAACATCCTTTACCTCTGTTCCTCTCTCAAAGTGAAAGTCCAAGTTTCACTACCATACAGAACAACTGGTAATACATATAGAAGTTATCCAGTACATTAAATTGTTATCGCAAATGAATTATAAATCTGTTACTATTTCACTCAATTTCCTAATATTATTATTGTGCATCACCTGGTTAAACGCCATGTCTCTGTATTTTTGTAATGTATGTTGATATAAAATAGGCCTACAGCATCTACAAAACTTAGAAAATGCGTGTGCATAATGACAGAAAACTTGTTTAAATGATTCAGAAAAATAAAATGAATCAATAGGCCTATTTATAGATAACCAAAATTTTGTATCAATACAAACATTGACGTAATTTGGATGTAAACATTTACTAAAACCCTGCTACTGCAAAGTTGTGAAGTCACTTGATGTATTGGCGTATAACATGGTCTACATTATTTTGGACTATTATTTTTTGTGATGTAGCAGAGCCATCTTCAGTTACAAGCCGGAGCATGGGTACGTTTGGCAACGCTGAGTGGAGGCGAAATAAGGCATGACGTTTTAGTGCTTTGGTTACGTTGCCACGTGAACATTTCGACATTAATTTATACAAATGTAAGTCCATATGATCAAGATTCAGTGTACTGATGTAGTCTACGCAATTTATTACTAATCCGAAATATTACTTTATTTGAATTTCAGAATACCGCGTAAGTCAGAGCCGGGCATGAGAGCGGCTCCATTTGGTCGGCCAGAGCTGCTCTCGCTCCGCAAGGCACTTCAATTCCAAGCCAGAGCAGAACGCTCACTCAGTGGCGGACTCGTATTACATCTACCTTCCCTGCATAAATATAACAAGAGCCACGGTTGTTCTGGTCATTCAGTCTGTCAGTACATAATAGTTTATAAGGATATTACATCAATCCATTGTACAGTAGAGAATTTATAATACTCTTATTAATTTAATGAAATAAACTTCGCTCTGTGCACACACACACAAATCATTAGGCTTATTTACATAACCCATACGCACATACGGCAATCTCCTCACCACGGTTCTACGAGACAGGCGTATGGCTTCCACTTCCCCTACTTGCTGTGGACAGAGTTCATCTACCAATATAATTAAACATCGCTTGATGAAGTTATCTTCGTTGAATATTTTCAATTCCTTTGCAATTTCGTGGCAAATTTTGTAGCTAATTCTCATGGCATTATTGTCATCCTGTTAATATAGCCTATGATATGATATGATATGATATGATATGATATGATATGATATGATATGATATGATATGATATGATATGATATGATATGATATGATATGATATGATATGATATGATATGATATGATATGATATATGATATGACCATAAATTAATACAACTTAAAGAAAATGTTTCTCAGGTACATTATATTAGAGTATCTATTCGATATTTATATTGCATTATAAGTTATTATAGTACATTTAGCAATATATAATTTTAAATTATACAAATATTATGATGTATCAGAGTATAGTATGTTACAGTTCATGATATATAATATGATATATAATATATCATGAACTGTAATATACTATACTATGATATATCATAATTCTTGTGTAATTTAAAATTATATATTACTAAATGTATAATAACCTATAATGCAATGTAAATATCAAATACTCTAATATAATGTACCTGAGAAACATTTTCTTTAAGTTGTATTAATTTATGGCGTTCATTACCAACATATTTGTCATATTCAGTAGCATGTTGTAAAGAATAATGTCGTTGGATATTGAACTTCTTAATCAGTTGGAGTGTTTTATGCCAAATTAAACACTTTGCTAATCCACTGCTCTCTACCAAAAAGAACTCCTCCTCCCATGATTCATTAAAAGCATTGGGAATAGTGGGACGGTTAGTGTATGAGCGGAAGCTCCGTCTTCAAATTTCGCCATCATACTGCAGAGTCATCACTGCACCGACAATGAATGACGTACAGTATGCATACGTCAGAGCGCTCGCAAGACCCGCTCTTTAAAGCACACAGCGCTCATTTCTCAGAATCACGTAATGTGCCCAGCCCTAGTGTAAGTGCATATAGCCGCTTATAACTTTAAAAAATTAAAAGCATAACTTATGTGTTTTTTTATTGACGGTACAAGGGAAAATAAATAAATACTTAAAGAAATGTTACTTGTACCAAAAATAAATAAAAAACGACGTACTTTCGCAATACCCTATTCCAATCAATTTACCATTATGTAGCTAGAAAACTGGCATTGTTTTGCCGCCTTATGTTATTTCACCTCTGACGTGAAAATGTCTAGGATTTTATTATACATTTTAATCTCATGTGATTATCAGTCGTGCGTTTCTATAAATATTTGCGATGTCTAGGAAGCCAGTTGTAGTTTGAACCTGACCAGTCAACATAAGAATATTGTTATCTTGAATTATTTGTCATAAACTTTTTAAAATATTTGAATAATTTCGAGGGAAAAATTGTTCCGAGGCCGGGTATCGAACCCGGGACCTTTGGTTAAACGTACCAACGCTCTCCCACTAAGCTACCCGGGAACTCTACCCGACACCGATCCAATTTTTCCCTCTATATCCACAGACCTCAAAGTGGGCTGACAACAGTCAAGCAACCAACATTTGAGTGCACACTAACTCTGTGTGACTTTAAATTGTGGTTTTCTGTTATGTACAGTGACGTGTATTATGCAAATTAGCTTTCAGAAATAACTCCCTGTAAAGTTAATTTGAATAATTTCGAGGGAAAAATTGTTCCGGGGCCGGGTAGAGTTCCCGGGTAGCTCAGTGGGAGAGTGTTGGTACGTTTAACCAAAGGTCCCGGGTTCGATACCGGGCCCCGGAACAATTTTTCCCTCGAAATTATTCAAATTAACTTTACAGGGAGTTATTCCTGAAAGCTTAATTTGCATAATACACGTCACTGTACGTAACAGAAAACCACAATTTAAAGTCACACAGAGTTAGTGTGCACTCAAATGTTGGTTGCTTGACTGTTGTCAGCCCACTTTGAGGTCTGTGGATATAGAGGGAAAAATTGGATCGGTGTCGGGTAGAGTTCCCGGGTAGCTCAGTGGGAGAGCGTTGGTACGTTTAACCAAAGGTCCCTGGTTCGATACCCGGCCCCGGAACAATTTTTCCCTCGAAATTATTCAAATTAACTTTACAGGGAGTTATTCCTGTAAGCTTAATTTGCATTTTTAAAATATAATTTTAAATAAATATAACTACAGAAAACAAACTAAGAATGTAAATTATGCAAATAAAATAAAAGTGTAAACACAAGGAACCACTGACATATTATAATAAAGTATGAGGTTGTAAATACAGTTAGGCCAAGTATAAAGAACTATGAAAAAGTGAAGAAACATACCTTCAACATAATACGTAACAAAACACATCGTTATCTATTAAGTATGTGCGAATTAGCGTAAACTTAGTGAACTTTAAATCCTGTAAATACGAAGTGATAAGAAACACGTTTATAACTAATTATTTCCAAAAAACAAAAATTAATAAACAAATCTTGGAAACCAACAACGTGAGTGTATGGTCTCCAAGTTATAGGTAGTTCTGACGTATAAAGGCGCGTCCACACTATGCCGATCGGCAGTGCCGCTCGGCAATATGAAATAGGTATGGACGTATCGTTCGGCCTGTGCCGACTGACCGATTTGTGCCGAGCGGCTTGCCGAATTCAAACCGACTGATGTCGGTCTCCATGAAAGGAAGCCGAGCCGAATTGCATAGTGGGGACGCGCCGACCCGTGCCGCGTGGCATCAGTATGAATCAGTGAGCTGTGAGCAGTGTTTGCGCTATGGGGTGGTCCAACGAACAAGTTACCAAGTTATTGGATCTGTATCGCAGTCGTCCTGTTTTATGGGATTGTGAATATAAAGACCGTAATAAACGACACGATACCCGTATGGAACTCACAGTCTCTTTCGGTGTTGGCAAAGAAGAAATTGAGAGAAAAATAAAAAAAAATTGCTAAGCCATTTTGCTACGGAAGTGGAAAAGGAGAAGGACACCAATAATTCGTGTTCCGGTAGTGATATCTGTTATAAAAGCAAATGGTTCTGTTACGATAGTATGCTGTTCTGAAAGACAGAAATAAACCAAGAGGAGTTACAGACACAGAGGTATGTATAATTATATTCAAATTTCACTAGTTTTCTAACACAGTATAGGCTGTTTTCTCATGTTTTACTGGAAGTCCAACTTCCCTTCTGCTGAAATAAAGTAGGCCTACTCTTTCTGAGGAAATGGTGCAAATAAAGTATTGTTAGTGTTACTTTTGTTGCTTTGTCCTGTTCCAATAATATTGGCTTTCGAAGTACTCGAAAGACGGAAGATATTAATCCGAAAGCGTTTTCAGCAACTCTACGTCCTCTACTTAATCGATAGTTAAAAATCCTTTGTCTTGCACTCCAGGAAATGGTTTCATAATGTTATGGGATTAGGGGAATGCATCATCCACAAGAAAAACGGAGTAACAGCAGTTCTCCCTGGAAGGGCGCAGGCTGGTGGAAGATTCAGTTTGTTAACTTCTACACATTTCTTGACTTTCGTCTCATTGAATATGCCATCATCCAATATTCTTCCCTAGCATCCTACACTTGCGTATATGAAGTTACAACTTGCGTCGATTACTGCAAATAAGACAATACTGAAGAAACCCTTATAATTAAAATATTCAGTTCCACTGTTGATTGGAGCTTGCAAATTTATGTGTTTTCCATCCATTGCTCCTACACAATTCCGAAAGTTCCACTTGCCATTAAAATCCTTTGCTATATCATTTTCCATTCAGATTTTTTTGGGCATCTGAAGAAAAGATGATAAAGAAGTATTAGCTGTTAAATATATATAATTTGAATTTAAAACAAAAAATTGGAGTTTTGAAACAATGAAATGATTTGATTATAAACAAAATGTTCGTTGTTAGGTTCAGAAGAGCTCAGAGCCAGAAGAAAGACCTGATATAGGTGTTCATCCTGAACATGAAGACCAGACACCCGAGCCATCGCCGCAACCCGAAGATAGAGGAAAGAAAAGGACATTTATATCACCGGAGAAAGGCTCTACTGCATCACAGAAAGGAAAAGGACGAGCAAAATGCAGCAAATCTTCGGCGCAAGATGAGGCACTTTCAATTACGAGGGAAATTAGGGCAAGGAAACAAGAAAGAGACGAGTACACTGTGTTTGGCGAAAATGTCGCAATGAAATTACGCAAAGTCTCGTCACCGCATGCTACGATCCTGGTTCAACATAAACACTACACTATTCGAAGAAGAGATGGGGAAGTACAACAGTCCACCAGGACCCCAATACCCAATCTCCATGAACTCGCAAATGCCACTGTTTGGTTTTCCTCAAGCACAATATGGACCAGTGTTTCCAAATCCTACAGTTACTTCTCCTTCGTGCACCTCAGTGTCTCCTCTCACTGTTCAGTCCCCATATTCAGATTCTGATGCTCCTCTCTCTATAGAATCTCTCGATCTAGAAACTACGGAGAGTGATTCAATTGATAATATTCTCCTCAATCTTTAATATGTTCACTTGCAATAATTGTCATTGTAATTTTGTTTCACTGTGTGAATTTTCTAATAAATAAATCCATTATACAAATGTTTGTCGTTTTATTCACTTACCTTAATAAAATCTTGTAGAGCTTCTATAAGTCTATCACACACTTCTGGAGTAATAATTGAAATCACTTGCTTCGAAATCTTAAAAGTATACATGAGAGAATGATAGGAATCCCCTGTTGCAAGAAGCCGTAACGTTACAGCAAGACGCTCATTGGCAGGAATGGCTGTCCTGTATGAAGTATCACACGTGCTGATTTTTGGCACAATCATAGTGAGAAGAGTTTCAAAATCAGCACTGGACATTTGAAAAAAAATTATGAAACCCCCTCCACATCTATACTCGAGATTTAATTGGTCTACATCGTCCAATATCAAGTCTTTCATCAGATCACTTCCTCGATATATCTTTCACTCTGGAGATTAGGACGTACCCAAAATCTACGCTTTCGGAACTTACGGCGATTGGCACTTAAGATTATTATTAAAGATGCTGAGGCAAGTAGAATGTCCTCCTCGTCGCACCTTTTCACTATAGATGCCGACCGATGCTGACCCATGTGTGGACGTACAAAACATTTTCAACAAAGCCGATTGACTTTGCCACGCGGCAATGCCGATCCCTGCCAGGCATTTCGAATCTTCAACAAAACTGCAACATTTATGGGATCACAAAACAGCTGTTTACAATGAACTTGAAAATGAACGGCGTAGCACAGGGTGTTAAAAAATATGCAATATTTTAGGAGGTGATAATATCCATCAAAACAAGAAAGTAATGTCTAATAAACATGGGTCTTACAACACATACTTTCTGAGATCTGAACACTTGTTCATAGGAGGTGATCAATGTGACGTACATTCATGGCAATGCGTTCCTCTTCCCTATAATGCAGCAGACTACCAGATAATCATACCGTAGTTGACACTCCTGACATCGAATAATGATACGTCGCAAGGAATACTGAAAACAAAAGTCTGGTTGCGGATATGAGCGGGGTTCAACAGAGATGATGTTGTGAATTTTCATAATCAGCATGTGTGGGCTGATGAAAATCCCCATGCAATTAAAGAAACAAGGTATCAGCACCGATTCTCAATCAACTTATGGGCAGGCGTTCTTGGTGATTGATTAATAGGGGTATACATGCTACCACAGAGATTAACTGGGGATCGTTATCAGGACTTTCTTATTAACGTATTAAAACAAGTTTCAAAGAGTGTATGATTCCTTACGCCGAAGGACATCTCTACAGTAACTGCCAAGTAGCCTATGACATTCTTTCAAGAGTCCATAGGCCTACTTATGTAAAAGATGATTGGCCCAGAGCAAAGCTAGAGTCATCATTTGGTGCATTTATTCGTAGACATTTGGAACTGTCAGTACAAGATGGTTGTCTGTTAGAGGGCTCAAGAGTAGTCCTCCCCCTTCCCTCTCCAGTCTTCAAAATCGTGTACTAAATTACTCCAGAACGGCCATACTTAAATTTTCAATATCAAAAGTTTAGGTCGTAGCTAAATATGTTTGGTGGCCTAGTTATGGTGCATCAGTTGAGAGTATTGTTAAAACCTGTACAGTTTGTCAGCTGCCACGACCAAAGCTGCCTAAGGAAACTGGCTCATCGTGGGGGAAAAGAATTCAAATTACATATTTGACTTGATAATGAATTGCCTTGGCCTTTCCAACGACAAAACTTCCCAGTTTTAGTGGATGCTTTTTAAGATGGGTGGAATTTATTCGCCTTTCCTCTAGAAATACTCAAGCCGTTATTCTACCATTCAGACGTATTTTAACCACACATAGATTGCCATAAACAGTAGTCACTGATAATGGCACACAATTTACTTCAATGGAATTTAATATGTTCTTAAAACGGAATGGAATTAAACGTGACACTACAGCTCCGTACAATCCATCTCTTAATGCATCAGTCGAACGTTAAGTTCGTGAAGTGCAAAACTCGTTGAGGAGACTCATTATAGGGTCTTGGGAAGTTCGATTATCAAGATTTTTGCTGAGGCAACACACTGCCACGAATGTCAATGGATCTACACCAAGGGAGCTGCTTACGGGAAGGATCAGATCAAACCAAATGATTTCCATAATAATAATAATAATAATAATAATAATAATAATAATAATAATAATAATAATATCTTTAGTAACAATAGTAGTAATAATAATAATAATAATAATAATAATAATAATTCTGCCGTGAGACGATCTTTTAACTTTGGAAACTGTGTTTAGTCAAAAATCTTCTCCCGGAATCCTACCTGTGTAGCTGAAGTCATTTCGAAATATATTCAAAACGGAATGTAGATCAGTTACGGAAACTTGTATGAATCATCTGAGACAAAAGGAGTGTCATATATCTCTGATCTGAGTATGTATCTCAGAGTTACGGTGTGTGGTTTTTGACCATTGTTGTTGTTGACATCGGATTCCATATCTGCAATAAACATAATATCCTTACTTTCGTTCTTTGAGTTTCAATGTATTTAATAGGAGCGAAGGAAAAATAAATGTGTTCATGGAAATGATATTTCGTGCATTAATTAAGAAAGACAGATCCTTTATCACACGGTGAGTGGATTGTTGTGCAACCTTTCTGGACACGATAACAAGCTTTTGACTTGTGGCACCAGTCAAGTGATTTATCTATACTGTTATCTTATTAATACTTATTTTAAATGAAAGTCATTGTGTTGTCTTATCGTTAGACCTACATTGCAACTTCATTTATTCATAACTCTTTCTTCTATTTGCTGTTTTCAAGAGCTACTTATATTATCTCTTCCTTGCTTGTGCAAGCTATTTGACAGCTTTATCTGGCTATTTGTTTATCGGTAGATAAGGCACTATATAACTCCTCAGAAGCAGGGCTGCATCACTAGTCATTCTTGTTTTCAACGAAGTGGTTTTTGGTTCGAAATTCTTCACTTTTCTCTCCGTGTACAAAGTCTGTGGACGATTGTGTTCGGAATTGATAAGAACTCCGTCACTGTTGGTAAACCTTTCTTCGTTTCGCTCAGTGTTAACATAACTTCATTCTCAAATCACAAGGTAAGTTCTGGCTGTGTAACAATAGTTTCTTCTTCTTCATAATCATATAGGCTAACAACAGTTCCCAAACATCGTAAGATGAAGATTACAATGTAGAACTGATAAAGAATGGCGGGCTGGAATTCCTGCCTCTTCCATTTCTCTCTGCTCCGAAAATAGAAGCACTAAGTCAGAAAGCCACTCTCGAGCTCTAAGCAGGACACTTCGGAAGCATAAAATATTTCAGCTCCGACAATGTATTTTCCTTTTAATTTCAGTGGCCATAGAAACACTGAGCTGTGAACTAAAACTTCTGTATATTCATACATTTATTCCTCCAAAATATACTCTACAATCCCGCAGGGGCGGCTTTCGAAGGGGGGCTGCGGAGCTGCAGCACCCCCAGACATTTGTGGCTCTTGTCTCGTTTTATGTTGTGAAATACATTTATTATACAGTCTCTATTTAGCGGCTCGAATTTTTTTTTTTTTTTTTTTAATTTCGCTCTCAATGACATGCACGCAATCGTTAGTGAAGTCACTTCCTCCCCTGATGCTGCCAGAGCGAAACGAGAGACAAGGACGGATTGGTGAAGCCCAAAGAGTTTGTAATACTTACTAGAGACACATACCCGTGAGTGGCAGGCAAGAAAAATGTCACAAATTGAATCGGCTAGCATCCGCCATTAAAGGGAGTGTTTGCGGCGCGAAATTCGAAAATAGTACCACAATACATTGATGTAGTTTGGGGATAGACACTGTTTTAAACATCTTTTACAAAGGATGAATCGTGATGAAATAAACATGAAATGCAGAGGAGCGCTATATTCATCAAAGTATTATAATGATTCATCTTTGGCGATATTCTAAAAAATAAATTAAATTACCCATATACACTCGGGATAAGTACGTGAAATATTGAATAATGGCAATTTCAACATTAATTTTCAGTATTACAAGTATTGTTTTAAAGACATAATAATGGATATTTACTGTAATATTTAAAATGATCTATATTTCAGTCCTTTCGTGCAAAGGAAGAGGAAGGTATATGGGGCTTAGAAAATATTTAGTGGTGAAATATGAGATCATAAAAATTCTGGAAACTGATTTAAAATATAATGAGAATAAATTTTATCACAAAACAATCTATTCATTGTGTAGTTTATGACCACCAAGTTAGAGGTCAGTACAGACTTTTTAATACAATTAGTAGCGGTAATAATAAGCCTAGGAGTAGTGGTAATAGTAGGCCTAGTTGTAGTGGTAATAGTAGGCCTAATAGTAGTGGTAATAATAGACCTAGTAGTAGTGGTAATAGGCCTAGTAGTAATGGTAATAGGAGGCCTAGTTTTGGTATTAGTAGGCCTAGTAGTAGTGGTAATAGTAGGCCTACTAGTAGTGGTAATAATAGGCTTAGTAGTAGTGGTAATAGTAGGCATAGTAGTAGTGGTAATAGTAGGCCTAGTAGTAGTGGTAATAGTAGGCCTAGTAGTAGTGGTAATAGTAGGCCTAGTAGTAGTAGTAGTAATAATAGACCTAGTAGTGGTGATAATAGTAGGCCTAGTAGTAGTAGTAGTAATAGACCTTGTAGCAGTGGTAATAATAGGTAGTGGTAATAGTAGGCGTAGTAGTAGTGGTAATAGTAGGCGTAGTAGTAGTGGTAATAGTAGGCCTAGTAGTAGTGGTAATAGTAGGCGTAGTAGTAGTGGTAATAGTAGGTCTAGTTTTTGTGGCAATAGTGGGCCTACTAGTAGTGGCAACGGTAGGCCTAGTAGTAGTGATAAGTAAGATCTTACCTTGTGAATTGAAAATGAAGTTATGTTAATACTCAGTAAAACGAAGAACGGTGCTACCAACAGTGACGGAGTTCTTATCAATTCCGAACGCAATCGTCCACAGACTTTGTACACGAAGAGAAAAGTGAAGAAGTTCGATGAAAACGAGAATGAGTAGTGATGCAGCCCTGTTTCTGAGGAGTTATATAGTGCCTTATCTACCGATTAACAAATAGCCAGATAGAGCTGTGAGATAGCTTATACAAGCAAGAAAGAGTGGGTCACAGGAGTGGTGCTTGAAGACAGCGAATAGAAGAAAGGATTGGTATTAAAAATGTTACCGTGTAACGATAAGATAACGCAATGACTTTCATTTTAAAGTAAATTTTAATAAGATATCAGTAGAGATAAATCACGTGACTGGTACCACAAGTCAAGAGCTTGTTATCGTGTCCAGAGAGGTCGAACAACAATCCACTCACCGTGTGATAAACGTTGTTTTTCTTAATTACCTATCTGTCTGTCTGTATTTCTCGTCCATCCAGCTGTTTGTCTCCATGTCTATAGGCCTATAGCTGTAAGCTGTGATATCTTGTAAGCTAGGCCTGATATTCCAAAGAATAAATAACAATTGGAAACATTGCAGACTGTTTGTGTGTATAATGCGTTATGACTACCAAGTTGATCCGCTTTCTTACCACTCACTGCTTCGCTGTTGTCCATAACGAGCATGGGAATATAATATAGACTGCATTGCCTGAAAGTGGCATCCTATAGTGACCAGACAATATAGCCAGCAGAGATGTGTGTCATTACTGTACTGGCTGATCCTCACTTTCAAAGGAAAGCGAGGGGGTTATTAATAGACGGAATTTCTTCTCCTAAGTAAGGGCTCAGTAATTCATTTAAAAATAAACACATGCTGCATGTTTCCCTCTGCACACCACGACTGACAAAATGAAGCAGTTATTTCCCTCCGCTGTTTGAGTGCCGTTGGCCGTATGGCAATGCAATGTACTACTCAATCCTAACCATGGCATCATACTCACCCTCTTCTTACCCCTTCACTTCATTACAAAAAATCAGACAGTTGCCAGCAGCGCACGTAGGCTTACACTTATAATACTGTAAGTGGGTATAGATAGGATATTGTGCTTCGATTACTTTTTCAAAACAGAAAACAAACAGGGCTACAAAAAACGTAAATTTTCAGGAGCATGAGAGGAACAGCTTTCTTCAGTGGTCATAGAAACAATCAGAACGAATGAATGAGTGAATCAATGACAAATGAATGAATAAGTTGTATGAAGGAGCGAACGAGAGAGGGACTGAAAGAATGAAGAAACCAAAAGCAGTGATTGTATGGAATAACGAACGAAGGAGAAAATAAGTGAACAGTTGAATGAATGTTGGGATAAATCTACGAATGAATGGAAAAGTTAAGTATTGCATTAATGTAATGGAAGAATGAGTGGATGATTGAACAAAATATTTATAGTGCAAATCTAGCTTTCAGGTAAAGCGCCCAGTGAAGTAGACTTGAATAGTTTCAAGGAAACAATTGTTCCGGGGCCAGGTATCGATCCCGGGACCTTTGGCTGAGTGCATCAACGTTCTACTGACTGAGCTACCCTACGTTACTGTAGGTACGTTAACAGAAAACCACAATTTCAAGTCACACATTTTGTGTGCACTCGATGTGGCTTTCTGACGTCTTGTCAGCCCACTCGAGGTGTGTGGATATGAAGAGATAAATTGAGACGATGTCGGGTGATGTTCTTGGGTACCTGAGTCAGAGCGTTGGCGCGCTTAGCCAAAGGTCCCGAGATCGATACACGGCCCCGGAACAATCTTTTCCTTGAAATTATATATATATATATATATATATATATATATATATATATATATATATATATATATAGGAACAATTGTAACACTCACACTACACGAATGCTCTTTTTGTATATTTTTCAAAACAGTACAACAACGAATTTAGAATCAGTTTCTAGTCAGCACTGGACGTGTTGTTTCGTGTTTTACGTGTTCATTGATCTATTTGTTTAGCGTTAATTTTATTAGGCTCTAATCTGTTTCATAGTACACGGTTTTGGTTTATTGTTTATCAATCGAAGTATTGTTAATATTAAGTTATTTGGTATAAGAGGTGCGTCACATTTTCCAAGATCCTACATTTCTTCAAAAGAAAATGACAAATAGAACATAACGGTAGCGACCAAAGAACTTTAGGCCTATATAAAACATAGACTATCGTTAACTTACTTTTATCAGAGTTGGGCATTTTGTAATCGATTACGGATCACACAAATAACTTTGTAAAAATTAGGGGCTAACATTTAAAATAATGTTTCAAAATAGTCTACATCCAAAGTCTAATAGGCCTAGCTATGTATTTAATTTTTTTTCCATAATTGAAATTTGTTATGAAAACTGTAGGCCTACATGACAAAATTATCCCCACAAACAAATTACATCTACCCTGCCCATAGGTCCAAGGTCTATTTCATAGACATGACTGAATTTGTAACTAAAATATAACAGTGCTTGTATGTGTGTCCAGTGATTTAATATGGAAACATCCTAAGCAAGGATGGCACTTTATGGTAAACACAAGACTTAGTAGCTTATATGATAAAATGATGGAAGACATCTTGTAACAAATAAAAGAATAGAAATAGAAATATAACTGCAAAATTTAGATAACATTTTAGAAAAACTAGGTCACTGGCTGAAAAGAAACTGCCTACTGAAGAATGCATCGGAAGAAATAGTGAGTAGCAGAAAAGTTCGGGTTAGAAGAAGATATCAGATGATAGACGACATTAAGATATACGGATCATATGCGGAGACTAAGAGGAAGGCAGAAAATAGGAAAGATTGGAGAATGCTGGGTTTGCAGTCAAGGAACTGCCCTTAGACAGAAAAACTATTACCTAAATGCCTGATTTATTGACAAATGAACTTTAGTCCTGGATCGGACTTGTGAATTCATTTTTCTCTAGTACGTCCAGAGGCGTCAAGAACGCCTTACTGCGACGCCTCGATCCCAGATATTGACGGTTTAAGAAAACAATGGGGTCATAGTGCCCATTTTAGAGTAGCCTTAATGGGTGGTTGAAGCGCCAACAGTATTGGAGGCTTCATTATGAAGAAGGGACACTCAAAATATGGATAATTCGTCGCTATTTCTTGATTTATTTTGATAAATTCTCTCCAGACAAATTTTGAAAGATATCAGAACATTTCCGGAGTCTTCGAAACTAATCCACTGAGAGTTGAGGAGAACCCTTGGTAGCCTACATTTTCACGACACCCATTCCAAGGCTTCTAGATTATGTTGCACAAAAATACGTGCTTGAAAGTTGAAATTACGTATTATAGTAGTTATCGATTCCTCGTATTTTTTCTTTCAAATTCAAATTCAAATTCAAATTTATTTAAAATTTACATTTGAAATGAATACATATGA
This sequence comes from Periplaneta americana, assembly GCF_040183065.1. Classification (NCBI taxonomy): domain Eukaryota; kingdom Metazoa; phylum Arthropoda; class Insecta; order Blattodea; family Blattidae; genus Periplaneta; species Periplaneta americana. The sequence goes on along the minus strand of NC_091132.1, from coordinate 150,917,654 downwards.
ATAGATACCCGAAATGAGCATATGCTCGTGCTCGGTTACAGTCCAGTAGACTACATACATTTACAGGGATCAAATAATAATGCTGATGATAGAAATAATAATAATAATAATAATAATAATAATAATAATAATAATAATAATAATAATAATAATAATAGAATAATCGTGACAGAATTATACAAAGATTGTAATACAAAATAATTCATTAATAATAATAATAATAATAATAATAATAATAATAATAATAATAATAATAATAATAATAATAATTGTGATAAAACAAAAATATTAACGATAATAAAATAAATACTAAGACGGATAAAATAAAATATAAAACCACTAGCGAGATTTAACACAACTTAAATAAGCATATAATAACCGGAAAAAATGACGAACTCGAAAATCAACAGAAAAGTTCGTTGCATCGCAGACGACAGTAACCGCCGTATTGACATTGTGTTGTGCATTAATGGTAGTAGGGGGGAGCCGAAAGTCTACGTAACTGCCGTTCTCTTCGAATCTTCTCGTACAATCATGGGAAGTTAATGCTGCAAAAAGAAAATGTCTACGAGTCAAACCGTTCATTATTACCAGGATAAATACAAATAATACTCAAATATATTAATCTAGTTTCAGTTATAGATCTCCCCTTCTGTGCAAGAGGTATCATATCAAAAATATTTTATGAATGGCGGGGAAAATATAAATTTCAAGAACTGTCTAATGACAAGAGATAGTGACAAGTACAATCAAGTGTATCTGTGGCGATGCTAAGAAATCATTTATTGAAGATATACACAGTTATTAATTAAGAAAATGATAATAATAATAATACTCCTCTGTTGTTATCGGCTTCCTTCCGAAACTTGCAATGTGTGAACTTTTCAGTGTAATTACGTATCACATTGTTGAAATACTTAGGTTTAAGAGGAGGCAGAGGTGAATATTTCAAAATCCACAACATTTATCCGATTTGTTTGAAATTGATCATGGATACTAAGTATGTTATTAGTAATGAACATACCAAGTTTCAACTTCCTAAGTACAATAGTTCTGTAAATATTAATAATTTTAACACAAAGACCAATAACCCACAAACAACGAATAATACCTGTATAATTACATATTATCACAGTGTTGCAAAATTAGGCGTACCGGTACATATTATTATAATGCTTACAATATAAATAGCACTTTAAAAAACAAACAAGTCCAGAATATAGTGGTATGTAATTGTCTGCTAAACAAACCTTGGATAAACTTCAGAATACGATTGCCTTCTTCCTTCTCTTCCCACAAAAAATTTCAACCTTGTGTACACAAAATAAATTGGCACAGAAAAGTGCCTTTTGTGTAAGCATGTCAAGGCACATTCGACAAACACAGACAAATGCAATTTTTAGTACAGTACTTCATTTTAAGGTAATTGTCAGTGAGGGAACCATATACTGAAGTTTCCCCGCATTATTTAACTTACAATAGTAAAAACAATATTTAGTGTACGTCTAAATATATGATTAGGACTATATAATATCGTAATATGGAATAGGCTACTGGATGTGTTATAACAACATTAGCAATCACAATGGTTATCTTATTTATTATGATTATATATATCTGAGGAACTATATGACACTTTTTAACTAATATAGTATTACATCTTCATGTCATTGCATGTATATTTCAATTCCACAATGATTTTATTCTCTACCTATTAGGCCTAGATCTACTTATTCTGGATGTAATTTGCATTAAGGAACAATAGTTTCCCCACATGTAAACTGAGTCGAGTACGCTTTTCAGTAACAAGTGAACCAGCTTTTGAAAAGATGCGTTCACATGGCACTGAAGTTGCCACCACCTGGAATCTTTCTCTTACTAACTTTGCCAGAGTGGGGTAGGTATGGCAGTGTTTTCTCCACCACAAGAAAGGATCATAATTTCTTGGTAGAAGGGATCTTCTATGGACCGTTGTACCTCTGCTATGGCTCCTGACATTGCAGTCCTAGAATTAGGGCAATATAACTTTGATTATCATATGTGTAAAAATGTTACAGTTTACAGTCTACAGAACAGAAAGTCATGCTTATTATCACAAGTTTTTTGCATCACAAGAATAACTTGCTCATCAGACACTCAGAAAAACTGGTGAACGTATGTGAATAATATAAATAGATACCTATATCTGTTTCGTTTATCTTGCGGCTGGACTGTTGCAACTTCTTCGTCGAAGTCTTCCCATACTGAAAATCCACTTTCATCCACTGCAGAGAAGGTTTGTTAAGTGACTTCTGGTCTGCTGTGTCTTTTCTGGTTCGACTTTTTTGTGACTAGTTCAATTATATGTTTTTTAATTGAGTCAGCAGCAATTTGATCTGAGAAACCAATTATTTTAAATCTCGGATCAAGAAATGTACACATGGCAAGTGTTCTGCTAAATTCTATGGATTGATATCTTTCGGAAATTCCTTTCAGTAAAGATTGCAGAACAGTTTCCACAATAGGATTGGATTTTTCATTTTGCAACTTTTTGTACACTGCTGCAAGTCCTCGTGTAAGGACTATGACTTGACTTCCTGTTGCATAATTTTCCCCACTTAGTTTCCTAGTAACCATGGCTTGAGAATTTTGTATAGGTCCCATTCTTTTTCTGTAAGAACAGGCAAGTCCTTATTTATTAATGCGATCGTTACCTTTACTGGCTCCTCCAATTCCACGAGGCGCTGCAGCATGTAGAAGGTAGAGTTCCACCTTCTTACAACATCTTGTAATAGTTTCTTAGCAATTCTTACTCCTGAGTTCCTTTGATATGTGAACAATTTCTCAGTGGCACTATTACTTCTCTTAAAATGAGCAACAATAGTTTTAATTTTTTCTTGCACTTGTTTTATTTCCTGCAGTGCTTCTTGCACGATCAAATTTAATGTATGGGCATAGCACCCAAAGTGTTTCCATTTAAGTTCATTCATTATTGCATTTTTCATATTTGCTGCGTTGTCTGCAACTACAATTGAAACTTTGTCTGACAAATTAAATCTGTCTGTGATTTTCTTTATTGTAGCAGCAAGATTAGAGCTCGTATGAGGTCCATTTATTTGGTTACAATGAAGAAGTACAGAGTCTAGCTGTAACTTTTCATTTATATAATGTGCAGTTAAAGCTATGTAACTGTCATTGTTTTTGGATGTCCAGCAGTCAGTTGTAAGGGAAACGTTTCGTGCTGAACTTACTTTTTCCAAGACAACATTTTTACATTGTTCATATGCTGCTGGTAAGAGAGTAGTAGTAGTGGCTTTTCTGGTGGGCAGCTGGTAAGATGGATTTAGTGCTCTAACTCTACAAATCCACGATCTTCAACAATTGAAAAGGGTTGAAAGTCAAGAAAGAACAGCTTTAGCAGAATAGTGTTCAGTTTCTTCTTTTGCGTTTCACTGATTTTCCTAGCGACAAATGAAGAAATACTTGAATGTCTTGGTGGTGGTGGAATGGATGCTGAGGCTGGTGTTGCAGTGTGACTAGAAGATGCTGCTGACTCACCTTGAGCTGATACTGATGTGGAGGACGGTGCTGCGATGTAAGTGAATGTTGCTGCTGCTCATCTGGATCCTCTGTTGTTATTTCAGTTGAACTATGAGGACTTACTTTAGATATCTGTAGATTAATGATAGGATGCTTTCTTTCGATTTTTTTTTTTTTTTCAAATTCGTGATAGAAGAACTATAACACATCTTCTTACTGCAAATATCACATTGCGCAATTTTTTCCGTATCATTCACTGAAGTGAAAAATGACCAAAGTGGACTAGTTTTACTTCTTTTTTGCGCGTGAACTCATTCCCTTATTTAAATTAAATAAAATGATAGGATTAATTATAAATATTATAATACTGTAGCTGGTAATATAACTGCAAATAAAAATATTGTACTGTATATTCAAATAACTCAAACACACATTGCAAGCTTTTTATCACTACTGTAACGTACAAAATGATCTGCAATACCTTTGTCTTGTAGGGTATTGCATGATTCCCCGCGAATTTCTTTATCTGTACCCAATAATTTATTTTCGCGGTATTAATTAATATTGTTAATGGGGAGGGAATGAAAAAGATTAGTAAAACTGAATTTCGCGTAGATAAATTAAATTTCGCGGCCTACGAGATCGATGTATCGTTTTCAAGCAGAGGTCGAAAGTTTGTAGCATGTAACGCTTTATATTATGTTGCATGAAACTGTTTTATGAACTGTTACAAAGAACAAGATGTTTCGTGAAACCAAAGAGTATAGAAAGCAACTTTCATCTGTTTGAAACAGTTGGAACAGGATGGTACACGAAACAGTTTCATTTGTGTAATAGTTTCAAAGTAGCAGTTCCAGAATATTTGGCCCATCTCTACTTGAGATTATTTTAAAATTCAAATGAAGTGTGTCTTATCACTAGATTTAAGTAAAATAGCTTGAATATTGAAACCACTCAAATTTATAATGAACGATGTAATTTATTTCGTCAGCATGAAACGCTCGTTCGGAAAATAAAGTTATTTTTCCAGAAAAGCTAGAACAAAGAGGGCACAGCATTCTTTCCCTTCAGTAAATTCTGTGAGATGTAGCTACATATATTGATAAGCACGTGGTTTTAGTTTGCAGACAGAAATGTTTTTAATACCGTATATACATATCGTTTAATATCTACCTATATATTCTAACGCACTGTTATAGCCCCACCCCACTTGTTAATAAATACCAACATAACATGCGAGAGACCCAGGACGAATTACTGTAGACTACTAGGGAAGTGGTCCGTTTCCTTAGTATTGCTCCTGGACTCTCGAGTATTACGACGTACACTTGTAACAAGCAGGAGGAGGGAGGCTACAGCAGTCCATTAGTCTAATTTACAGGTATGTATCAAACGATTGTTATATTGAATGTATTGTGGTTGCAAAATAATACCACGTGTTTATCAGTATATAAATCTCAAAGAAGCCTGTTAAGAAAGAGAAAAGTATGCCTTCTTTGATGTAGTTTTCCTGAAAAATTGAAGCGTGGGCTGGAACAACATTATAAGTTACATTTGGTAAAATTTATAGGAGCTGCAAAAATATGTACGCGTACAACGTTGTTCTTATGAGGGTAGCTAACTTTTGAGTGGACAAATTTCACGTACTGCATTGATGGACAGTTGCAAGCCAAGGAGTATAGCAAAGTAACATGACATACAACATTATTACACGGAAACACGCCGAATGAAAATTTTGTAACTTACAACGTTGTTCCAGCCGACGCTTCAATTACTAGTAATTTAAATATAATGTGTCAGAAATGGCATAAGTAGGCCTACATAATGTATTTTACTGATACCATTTAGCCATTTAGCTCTTCCTTCTCTACTAGAAAAGTAAGCCCTAAATTTGTCCCTAATGCTAAATGATTCTGCAGAATTATTACCTCCAAACTTGGTTAGTGTTATCAAATTTTCAGATTGCATAGCAATATTCTCTCACCTAATGCCAATATTTGAACTTGATCTTATCATATTACGCAGACAGCAGCAAGTAATAATTACCAGGTCTGCAGTTTCTATGTTTATTGGAGTAAATAAAACTTTGAAAGTCTGGCTCATGGTTCCATATGTATTTTCTACAGTTTTTCGTGCTCTACATAGTTGAATTCGCTTCATTAGATTTCGTGATAAATGGAATGTTTCATCACCCATAATTGAGGCAAAATTGTATCTGTTCCAGGTAATCGCGAATCATCTAGCATCAATGATATGATCATTTGTTTAATATTGTATTTCTGGTAGATGCCGCTGTCGCCCTCTTTCCCTACGGGCCTACAACAATAGCAATAAACCTATATTTAGCATCAACCAATACAAGCAGTACTAGTGAGTGAAAGCTTTTATAACTGAAATACAAAGAGCCACTGTTCTCAGGACACACAATACGACAGTGTTTACCGTCCAATGGTCTGGTGTCTCTGTCTATTGGTGTACAAATATTTAATTCGGTCTTCTTCCTCAAGAAGTAATACAGACATTATTTTTTCATTAAGCTATTTTTGCAACTTGTAAATTCTGAAGTTCATTGTTAAACAGCTGGAGACAATCGATATTAATCTGCGATGTCCTTTATCGACTGATTGCCGTTTAATTGATTATCTCTACAGCAAAGACGGCGATATTCACCGTAAAGGAAACACCTAAGCTGCCGATCGCTCGGCGATCATCGCAATAGCGGAACCATAGCTTTAAATCCAAGAATTAGTCACTGGTTTCCATAGCAATATATGACGTCATGTGCCATGCCAGTACTTCAGAATTTGAATTTCATCTGGGTAACGCATATTTCCTTTCTCCCATCCTACACAATTTCACTGCCCTTTGTTCCTCACATATTTTGCTCTACTTCTCTCTTTTCCCTCTACTTGCTTTATTCTTCTGACTACTGTATGTTAAATAGGAATATCTGATTTACCGGTACTTTGAATACGCCATGATTCGATCCTAACACCTTTCGTTCAGTGAACCACTATCATAGCCATTACGCTACGAATTCGTTGATGAACAAATCCTTAAAAATTATATTTACCCACAATTAACATCAAGTACTTCCAAAGGTATCGTATTAAACATATGAATTTATTATTCATTAACCTTATTAGAGTTACTTACTTACTGACTTACTGGCTTTTAAGGAACCCGGAGGTTCATTGCCGCCCTCATATAAGCCCGCCATTGGTCCCTATCCTGAGCAAGATTAATCCAGTCCCTACCATTATACCCCACCTCCCTCAAATCCATTTTAATATTATCTTCCCATCTACGTCTCGGCCTTCCCAAAGGTATTTTCCCCTCAGGCCTCCCAACTAACACTCTATATGCATTTCTGGATTCGCCCATACGTGCTACATGCCCTGCCCATCCCAAACGTCTGGATTTAATGTTCCTAATTATATCAGGTGAAGGATACAATGCGTGCAGCTCTGCGTTGTGTTACATCAGCTTCTTGTCTATGCAGATGACGTGAATATGTTAGGAGAAAATCCACAAACGATTAGGGAAAACGCGGAAATTCTACTTGAGGCAAGTAAAGAGATAGGGTTGGAAGTAAATCCCGAAAAGACTAAGTATATGATTATGTCTCGTGATCAGAATATTGTACGAAATGGAACTATAAAAGTTGGGGATTTATCCTTCGAAGAGGTGGAAAAATTCAAATATCTTGGAGCAACAGTAACAAATGTAAATGACACTCGAGAGGAAATTAAACGCAGAATAAATATGGGAAATGCCTGTTATTATTCGGTTGAGAAGCTTCTGTCATCTAGTCTGCTGTCAAAAAATCTGAAAGTTAGAATTTATAAAACAGTTATATTACCGGTTGTTCTGTATAGCTGTGAAACTTGGATTCTCACTTTGAGAGAGGAACAGAGATTGAGGGTTTTTGAGAATAAGGTTCTTAGGAAAATATTTGGGGCTAAGAGGGATGAACCTTATTAGAGTTAATATGCCAAATTGATCACTAATTAATTAACTTAATATTGTACAAGGAACCAATATGATAGGATTACTACATTTATTCATTATTAATTATGTCACTATACATTGTATTAAATCGATTCACTACACTAGCCTACTCTCTTTAGTATTCTTTTAATCTCATTGAGGCAAGTTAAATTGCCACATTTTCTTTAAAACAGTTCTTGTACTTGCAATGTAATCTTTGGACATACGTGACGTCATATAAGTCTATTACGTCATCCAACTTATTGATCGGGAAAACAGCGACTCTTCTTTGGATACTACTAGCTAATCACGTATATCAATGTCAAAGCCAGCTAGACCGGCATTAGCTTCGTTTTTTGACCACACACGAACTCGTAACAAGAAGAAGTTAGGAAGATATTGTGTTTTTCAGGATGAGTTGTTAACAGAATGGAGACAATGGCTGCAGACGAGTGATAACTCTATTGCCGAATTTAGGTTATGTAACATATACAAAGATTAATGTAAGATATGAAGGACAACGCGCAGTGTAAGCTGTCTTTGAAGAAAGAATAGTAGGGCTCCAGGAGGTTTGACAAATGTTATACGGGTTCATATGATATCCAAAATTTTGTATAAAGAAAGAGTCGAAAAAATCTTGTGTAGCATAAGTTGTATCGGCTTACCATGTTGTTGTCCACAGTATAAGTTACAATACTCAAGATTGTGCAAATAAACTGCTTCCAGAACTCACACCTCTATCCGAAACTGGTTGCGAAATATCGAGTGTGCGCACTAAATATGCCAGTGTTGTTGGGAGTGTTTTGGGGCACATACTCAGGAATGACTCATTCAACATACAAAAAACAATTATTGTTTCTTTTAGTAGTTTATTAGTTTATATGGTTCAAATTTAGGAAATAAAAAAGTTTCCGTGTACCAGTATCTATTCAATACTGTAACCCCGAAACTGGGGTTAGAATCGGCGTTTTATTCTTCTATCAAGACGAAAATGAGTCCACTGAAGTAATCACCGAATACATCTCGACAATTTCAAACAGAAAGCAGAAAGGGTTCGGAATTATCTCAAGTCGCAGCATATGCAGCTGTTAATGCTGCATTTAATTATGGAAAAAAATGTTTCTGTGTATCAGAAGTTGTTGGCAGTGAACCAGAACATACTAATGACAATTTCCAAGTGCCGTATTTTAAATAATAATTGTTTGATATCTGCTGTAACAGTTTTCACATTTGTTCATACGAAGGCATTTGTAATAAAGGTAGGTAATGAATTTTCATCTTCTGCAGAAACAAACTGATTAAAACATCTTTTTGACTTTGTTGACATGAAGTATAAAACACTTCTGAGGCAGGTACCAACGCGATATCTTTCATTGTACCCTGTGGTTGATGGATGCCTCTTCTTCAACTGGAAGACTGTGAAGTCGTACTTCTTATCTCAAGGGGAAGAAGAGTGCAGCAGTATGTTGTCGTCTGATTTTAGTGAAGATGGTGATTTTTTCAGTTCAGTTGTACATTTTCTGGTTCCTTCAGAATGTACTGTTTCATAGAATCATTTAACAGCTCGAACACCAGACATTTACATCGGCTGACTTACATGCTCTAATGTAAAAATTGAAATTTGAGCTTCAGAATAAGCAAGTTGATAAATTTTATGGCAGTGAAGCCAATAAAATATTTAAGCACATGGGTGAATGAGATAAACACAAGTTTCAGTCTAGTGTATCGCTTTTCCTTGACAAAGCTCTGCAATATCTTGTAAATGATATGATCTTGAATTGTCAATTTAAAAAAGGTCTGTTTTGTGTTTTTAAACTCCGCCACTTGGAGAGCTGTTTGAAATATTTGTGAATGATCTTCATCTCAACACTGAAGTTGATAGATTGTATGAAGATATTTGTACCATTAAAATTTTATATGTTATAAATAAAATGATTTGGAAAGGAAATTGACGTCTATTATCCTGAAAAGGTTTACAATAAAAGTGTACAATATTTTGTTATTTCAAACCCTAATTTATTTGATAATACGAAAACTGTTAAAAATAAGGTTATATGAAAATTAATAATCTCAACAATTTAAAGATTCTGTGAAAATTAACCAAGGTACGTATCTAATAACTCGGCTACATGAACATTTGGAACTGATCAGTTAGTTAGTGGGGTTTAAAAAGGGCGCGTCAGCTACTATGGTTATTTGCGCCCTTATATAAAATCCTTCATAAAACAGAAACACAATACAATAATCAGAATGCTTAAAAGAACTATAAAAGGGTTGTCACGGTTAAAACGAGGTACACAAATGCAGTTTCAACAAGGTGATGCATAAAAGTCATAAAGGTGTGCAGTTCTCAAACCCTACCTAATATTTAAAAGAAATGCCACTAGAATTGACTTATCTGGCGCATTTCTAAAATACTCGGGTGCATAAGGTCCGAATGTCAAGTTTGTTAAAAACATACACTAAATAACAAAGGTAACCTCCAGATTTGTTTCCAGATATAATGGATCATGTGCCATTACCAAGCAATGTTTCATTGAATGTCTCATGATTTTGTAAACATTATAGTTTCTTTGTATCATCATAATGTTACAACATGAGTGATAATGCTTGTAATGCAATGAAAGAAAAGAAGGAAGATAGGTAAGGTTCTATGCAGTCTCCTCGGAAAAAAAAATTCGTCTGTCAGTTAAAGAATACAAACAAATTATTCATTCCGTTCAAATGTGAATTAACAATCTCGAGTGAATAAGATACTATATCATAATAGTTTCCTTTAATACAGGAAATTGTACATTTAACAGATTTGACAAACCGTTAATAAAGTTGTAGGTGTGTAACCAAGATGTACGAAATAATGTTAATGTTATGTTTTATTTAACGACACTTGCAACTGCAGAGGTTATATCAGCGTCGCCGGATGTCCCGGAATTTTGTCCCGCAGGAGTTCTTTTACATGCCAGTAAATCTACTGACATGAGCCTGTCGCATTTAAGCACACTTAAATGCCATCGACCTGGCCCGGGATCGAACCCGCAACCTTGGGCATAAAAGGCCAGCGCTATACCAACTTGCCAACCAGGTCGACTGTTTGGAATAGGTTGCTATTGTTCTTATGGATTTACCTCATAGCTAAGAGATTTATTGATGAAGATGGCCAAAAATACCTTGTTTCAGATCTTTCTTAAGCCATGACCGAATTTTGCAGAAAACGAAAATTGCAAGCTTAAGTGCAACTGTCAGGTACCATTACCTTGCAGACGGAAAGAGAGGGACTTGTGAGATATGATGGCTTATTTATCTAAAGGATAAACCCTTTTACAAAATCATCATACGATATTATTTCAAATATAAGACATTTGACAGAATAATAGTTCTGTCATAAAAAGTTTACTACAAGTAATTTATAAATTTTATTGTTTGGAGCCTGCCCTCAAAGAACGTTATATATCAGTTTTTGAACATTCTGAGATATTCATCTGAGAAGTTTGTTGGTTATTCAAGCTATATATTAGCACCAGACTGTATAACATTTTTCACGTAAATGAGGGAGATATTTTTAGTTGAAAGTTGCCCCTCCGAAAAGACAGTTGTATATCAACAAAGATGGCGGATGTTGGTAATCTGAGTGTGTCATCAAGCTCAATGTTAACGTTGAATAAGAGCAGGAAGAGAAAGATTAATCAACTGGATTGGAAGAATAGTGTACGAAAACGATTGAAGAATATTGGCAAAAGCTATACGTCAACATCAGGCCATGTAGTGAAAGAAAAACAGCATTCAACTCAGGTAAGGCAGAACGTTGTATATCACGTAGGAAGTTGTTTAAGTAATACAGTAATTTAGTATTCCCATAGCAATGTACTACATTTACATCACTAAACGTAGCAGACTAACGTATTATTGTAATGTTTTATTTTTCCTTTTAGGGCCGGGTTTGCATTTCTAAAGGTTGTTTTAAGAAGGGCTGTGCAAATATTACTGTGGAAGAAAAGTTGGTTATGTTCGATGAATTTTATTCTCGAGATTACAATGGACAATCGTCATTAATCAGTAAGTTAATGCAAATTGTGGACCCAGTCCATAGACGTGGTAAAAATGCAGACGCAACTTCGAGAAGGAAATTCACTTTCAGATATTATCTAACAAATTCTGATCGAACAGCAGAAGTGTGCATGAAAAGTGTGTGTGATATGTTAGCGGTAACTCCTCGACGTTTGCAAATGGTTCAGAATAAAATTAAATGTGGAGTAAATATCCCTACTCATATGCGTGGCAAACATGCTAATAGACCGAATGCTATAAGTCCTGATGTTAAAGTTAAAATTCGAGAGCATATTAACAGTTTTCCTAAACAGCCAAGCCACTATTATCGTCAGAAGACCGAAAATGAATTTTTGAGTCCAGATTTGAACCTCCACAAAATGTTTAGGTTATTTCAAGAAAAGTATCCTCTGATCTCTGTAACTTGGCGTCTTTATCAGGATATTTTTACTTCTGATTTCAATTTGAAATTTGGTCGTGCTCGTTCAGATACGTGTAAATATTGCGATCAGTTATACAATCAGCTAGTAGCTGCTGAAACTGACGAGGCAAGATCTAAAATTCAGGCACAAAGTGACTTGCATCACGCCAAAGCCGACAGTGTATACGAATCTTTAAAAGCAGATGGTGATATAGCCAAGGTAAACGACAAGATCATTGTTTCGTGGAGGGATGTGCAGCAAATACTGTCATGTCCTACATTTACACACTCAAGTGTTTATTACAAACGACAACTGTCCACATACAACTTTGGAATGCATAATCTGGGAACCGATATGGCCACAATGCATCTGTCGCATGAGTGCATAGCAGAGAGTGCTGGAGAAATAGTGTCCTGCCTACGGTACTGAAATATATTACTGGTTTATTTCAGCCCCTACATCCTGGCCAGGATCGTAAACTGATTGTCTGGTGTGACCGCTGTGTAGCCAAAACAATAACTGGAAAGTAATTGCCCTGTACATTTATTTGCTTCAGAGAGGTTATTTTACTGAAATTAATCAAAAGTTCCTTGTCTCAGGCATAGTTACTTGCCCTGTGACAGGGACTTTGCACTCATCGAAAAGCAGAAACTAGTTGCGAATGTAATGGTCCCATTTCAATGGAAGCACATGGTAGCTGAGGCATGTATCAAGAGACCATTCATTGTACAAGAAATGAATCAGGAAGATTTTGTAGACACTTCTGTGATAGATGAAAGCTTGAATCATGATCCTGCACTGAAAATCATACAAGTTCTGTGGATAAAATTTGTGGCAGATGATCCCCAGGCAATCATTGTCAGAAAAAGTCATAATGTATTACAGCCATGAATAAGATACTCTGTAATGAAGGGAAGGAAAGGTAATCAGCCAAGAATTAAGTTGCCTATACCAGAAATTCAGTTACCTCAGTTGTATCCTGCTTTGATTCCACTCACAGCTGAGAAAAAGAGATTTGCTTGACATGTGTCAATATCTGCAGCCACAACACAAGCAATTTTATATGGACATATCTATATGATATGGAGAGTGAGATTTTTCAGAATGTACTCATATATTTGAAGTTTATTTTGTAATATATTTAAAACACAGAATGATACTGTGGTATCAAACATAAAAGCAACTTTGTTTTACTTACATAGGACATATTTTGTTTTTATTTCTTCAGAATTTGTCAGATAAGTACGTATCATTATAATAAATTAAGTATTCTGTATTGTGTTTAGGGCCTACTTTGCTACAAAAGTACCCATGATCCTTCCTTTATATAGTATATTTCTAATGAAACAATGTATGTATTTCATTTATATACTAAAAATAAAAGTGCAGCAGAACTTTTGGTATCATATACAACGTTCTAAATCTGTAGTGATATACAACTTTCTTCCACGGAGGTATGCGTTTTCTCATTGTAATCCCTGCATGGTACCATTTAACAGTAAAATATTCTTTTAAATATGGAGGTGAAATGGTAAGTTTTATTTAAAAAACGATTTAAAACGAAACCATCAATTCATAAAGAACAAACTGTTTTTTTTTTTTTTTTTATTCCTGTGAAGTTGTCAAATGTGATGTACAACATTCTTTGAGGGCAGGCTTCATTTTACGAAAAATTAATTCTTCATTGAATAATATAGGATTAATTCTTGTATGTAAGAGTTGAAGGAAATAATCTGTTTCCATATTCATATTGATTCATTTTGTTCCATTCATTATACTAAGTACAGTATAGTTCACATAGCCTGTGACATTTCGTAGTCTTGTAGCACAAAGGCTCAATTCACCCTGTTTGATATTTCATCACATTTTTCATGGTCATGAATGCGTACACACAAGAAATAACATAAAAATATATATAACATTATGGTTACCTTAATAAAATGTTTACAACTACATTGTATGACTACAAAAGTGCTTTTTGATTTACAATAAACCAAGAGCCGAAAAGATAAAGCATGTCAATAAGTATGTTAATAACGATACGTAAAGTCGATACTGCGTATTCTGATGTTACATGTGCATAATTCACCAATGGCGTTCTTTCACTAGTACAAGTCAGTTAACCCTTCAGTGGTAACGTTGGGTCTACCAGACCCAGACTAAATTTATTTTAAATGTAACGTAATTTGGCAACAATGGATTTTTCTCACCTTTTAAATTAACGTTTCTCTTTAAATTTAAGTGGCTACAAACATTCTACAGTTGACGATTGTTGAGTGAGGAAGCAATTTACGAGGTCTGGGTCTGACAGACCCAATGTTACTAGTAGCGTTACTATTTTGAGGTAAGTTGAATCGCAAATAATCGTGTCTTTGTAGTATAATGTCTTACTATTTCAACAATTAAATTGTTTTAAATTACATTCTTAAAAATCTGTTATATTTCTAGTGTTTAATTTTCTTATAATGTACACTTTTCTTATAGTGTACAAAATGGATGAAAGTTATGAAGCTCGTGTTGCACAAATTCAAAAAATGTTAGAAGAAGAAGAAGAAGATGATGATGATGATGATGACATTGCGGATCCTAACTTTTATATAGAAAGTGACCACAATACAGATACCGATGAAGAATTTAGTGAAAATAACAGTGATGAATTTGGTGAGAATGTCAGTGAGGAAGACAATTGCCAATATTTAATTGGGAAAGATGGTGAAACAAAATGGAGAACAGAAGTAGGAAATATGAATATTTCATACTCGACGTAGTAACATTGTTACTACACGTTTACCAACAGTGAAACAAGATGCAAAGAATGCGCATTCTATACTAGACACATGGTCTCTATTTATAGATGAGGGAATGATCGATATAATTGTGAATAATACAAATAAGTAAATACTAAAACGCACTGCAAATTATTATTCTGAGCAACGATTCACTCATTCCACCAGCAGAAGTGAGATAATGTCCCTAATTGGTTTGCTGTATATGGCTGGTTTGTTGCATGCAGGAAGACTGAATGTCGAGGAACTGTGGGAACGAGATGGAACAGGTGTAGAAATGTTCTGGGCCACAATGTCCTTACAGAGATTTCGTTTCTTGTGCCGATGCTTGCGATTTGATGATTTGGAAACACGTCAGGAGAGAAAATCCATCGATAAACTAGCTCCTATCCGCGAGCTTTTTTTTTTTTTTTTCAATTTTTTTGTAGAGAAGTGCAAGAAAAACTTTTCAATTGGCATTTTTGCAACTTTGGATGAGACTCTTGTGTCTTTCCATGGAAGATGTCAAAGAAACTCGCCAAGTATGGGATAAAAGTTTTCAGTATTGTTGACGTAAAATTATTTTATTCTGCAAATATGGAGGTATACATGGGCCAACAACCAGAAGGACCATTTGTGATAGACAACAAACCAGAAGCTGTGGTGAAAAGATTGTGCCAGCGATTTATCAGTCTTCTTGTAATGTGACCATTGGTTCACAAGCTACAGTTTGTTGAAGACGATGCTGAGGGACCACAAACTCACAATTGTGGGAACAATCCGCAAGAACAAAAGAGAGTTGCCCAGTGCCTTTGACAATGCAAAATGCAAAGAAGAATACAGTAGTGTGTTCGGTTTTCAAGTGGACTGCACCATTGTGTCTTACGTACCAAAGAAGAGTCGGTGTGTAGTGTTGATATCCAGTATGCACCATGACAACAAACTAGATGAAACCACAGGGGACAAAAGAAAGCCAGATATTGTCTCGTTCTATAATGAGACTAAAGGTGGAGTCGATACTGTCGACCAAATGTGTGCTGAGTATGATGTAGCACGAAATACCAGACGTTGGCCCATGGCGTTATTTTATCATATCCTGAATGTTGCTGCAATAAATGGCTACGTCATTCATATAGTCAATACTGCAACAGTAACACCAAGACGAAAATATCTTAAAGAATTGGCAAAAAGTTTAGTAGAAAGCCAGTTGAAGAACAGGGCTCAGAATAAATACAATCCAATGGATCTAAGAAAATCAGCAGCCAGACTATGTGGAACAACCCTACAAGAACATGCTCCAGAACCCCCTCAGTCTGGAAGAAGAGGACGTTGCTATCGATGTAAAGACAACAAAACGAAATATTTCTGCCGAAAATGTAATAAATGGCTCTTTTTGAGTCATGCATGCATGTTATGTGACAGCTGCTCAGGAAACGATGATTGACATTTTTGTTTTGAATTGTGGATACGTTGTGATACGAAACTAGTTTTTACAGTAAAATATATTTGTCACTGTCTTGATTAACATTTTGTATAACAAAAAATTAAAGCCTATAATTGCAGTTCTGTTTGAATTTTACGTCGTTATTTCTATTTGAGTTCCGTACTAATATTTCAAATATAATATAAAAAAATAATAAAATTCAATTATATAATTCAAGTTAATATACTTCATAGTTACAAAAAATGTGTATGGGTCTCTCAGACCCAACGTTACCACTGACGTGTTTTCTTAACGTTACCATCGTAGGGTTAACATAAACAAAGGTTGTTTAATCAACTACAAAATTTATAACACAGAATATTTAAGAATTCAAATCAGGTGGTAGTCTGGTCAGACACACGTAGAATAATACTGAAAGTGATTCTACTGAATTTCTGAATTAGATATGATGAAGAAATCATGTTACGGCCTCTATGGCACAAAAAATAGGATGAGAAAATAGTTTCATGATGACAAAAGACTGAATCAACTTCTACGTACCAAGCAACTTTCTCCTTAGTTGTGAATGCTCATCTTCAATATATGTATTTTAACTGTATAAGCGTTCCCATTTTTGTTTCCATTCCAGGTTTATTGTGGACCAGGCCTAAAAGATTTCTAGTCTGTGCTAGTGTCCATGAGGTTTCAGGTTACAAGAGTGAGAGAAACACATCCCACATTCATCGCATTAACAAACCTTTTCGTCAGTATTTTTGAAAACAGATTTAAAATAGTCTTTAAAAATAAACACGTATCACAGATATCAGAATTAAAAGTCTCCTCGCTTACAGGCTTTCCTGAGTGTTTAAGCTACAAGATCGCGAGAACACTAAGCACAAAAACCGATTTAGAAAGGTTTGTTGCTCATATGCTTCAGCACATGAGTACTTAAGTTAAACCTACCAGCGGAATACATATAGAAGGTTAAGTGTTCACGTAGGCTTCCACGGTTGGTGTACATGGTCTTTGCCGAAACTTCGGGACATACACAGCGTTGACTTTGTTGTTGGTGGCTGACATTTCGACCGCTGTGTTGTGGTCATCCTCAGAGCAGTTGGATAAGGAAATAGTATGTGAGCTTGTATATTTGTGTGTGTGTGTGTGTGTGTGTATATATATATATATATATATATATATATATATATATATATATATATATATATATATATATATATGAGCTATTCCATCTCAAATCGACCGAAATATAGAGAAAATTGACCTTACAATTTCTAAATACAATGAAACTTTTTTTTGTACGTAGAGAACTGTGATACAATGCTTTGTGCAAAGTTTGAGGCATCAGAACTTCATAGTGTTTAAATTAAAAATATTTAAATGTATCGTATTTTCATAAAATTAGCAACTTTAAACTCTTGTAGCTCCGAAACCCTTCCACCCAATGATGAAAATCATGGTTTATTTTGATGCTAAGAAATTAATGTTTATATTAACATATAAAGAGATTTTCTTACTTTTTATGGAAATCTAGAAATTTAGATTTTTCGTCATTAAGACGCCTTTGGCTAGGAAAAAAATACTTCAAAAATATATAGTTAGATTCCGCATTGAAAGTACAAATAAACACATATATTTTAGTGATGGTGTGTTGATAAGAAAGTATTGAAAATATCAAATAAAGAAAATAAATAGTACGCGCATGAAATAACCAGCTGACTGTGAGACGGGAGCTAGCCGAGACTAGCAAGGCCAGGAGACAAACACGTGATGTGACGTTTAGCAGTCATGGCTGTGCTAGCTTTATCACAGGTTTTCATAAACACAGGAGTAAAATGACGCCCAACGCTCGCTTATCTTCAGCTCTCGGCCAGTGCGTGCGGTACTGCGCGTTCAAGTCTAGGCGTGTGAAAATAATCTATTTAATACCCTCGAAACTTATTGCCGTACCACTAAGCAAACAATGCCGAATCCCTCTTAATAATGCAAGGTTTTTTCTCAATATATATATATATATATATTTGGTTTTTACAAATGGCCAAAAAGCATAAATACAAGTAAAATCAGATTATCTGTCTCTCTGTGTACAATAAAAATAAGGATTACTTCTTAACATAACCAACCAAATGTCAGCTTCAAAATAAGCTCTCGTTCAATGTTCTGCAGTAAATGGTTCCTGAGTTCTGAGCGCTGAAAGAGGCTTGTTTTTATAAAATGCGCTAAATGTCGCTCAATAACACGAAAACCGTTGACTTTCGATAGCATATTTTTTTAAAATGCACTCCCCTCAGCACCTTCTATAAGTAGGGAAAAAATTAGAGTATAAAAATATGCGAGGTTTTTTACTGATCGATTTCATATGGAATAGCCTATATATATTGCTTATTGCCTTTCAATGATAGGTCGTAGGTTCTCCTTCTGGCATCTGATTGGTTTTTCTTTCGTAACTTATTAGGGACAGTCTTATATGAATACTCCCCTCCATACAGACCTCAACCGGATTGCACAACGAAGAACCAATCAGATGTGTGTGTATATATGTATGTGTGTGCACATACACATACACACAAGGTCACATACTACTTCCTTCTCCAACTGCTGACCACAACAAAGTGGTCGAAAAGTCAGCCACCAGCACCAAGACAACGTGGTATAAGCCCCGAAGTTTCTGCACAGACCACATATAGAAGGTGCTTCGCCTATGCGCAAGAGATCATGGGTTTTCAAACTTTTCGAACACGGCATTAGAAATGTTTCCCACCTCTTTGGCGGAGTTTATGGAATTTTAGGCGGATTTGAGAGGTTTCTCGCCTGTGTGCAGGCGTTCATGTTTTCTTAGGTTACTCGAATCCGAGAAACACAACAAACATCACACTTGAAAGGCTTATTGCCTGTGTATCGGAGTTCATTTTCTGGCCCCCGACACCGAGAAACACTTACCTCACATCACACTAGAAACGTTTCTCGTCTGTATGCCGGCGTTCATGATTTCCCAGACTCCTCGCAACCAAGAAACACTTACCACAAACACCACATTTAAAAGGTTTCTCCCCTGTGTGCAAGCGCTGATGGTTCCTTAGGCTCCTCGAACACGACAAACACTTACCACAGACATCACACTTGAAAGGTTTCTCGCCTGTGTGCACGCGATTATGTTTTCTTAGGTTACTCGAATATGAGAAACACATACCACAATCACCACACTTGAAAGGTTTCTCGCCTGTGTGCAGTACTAGATGGCTTTTCAAACTACTTAATACAGAGAAAACCACACCACAAATATCGCATGTGAACGGTTTCTGACCAGTGTGGCAGCGTTCATGTTGTTTTAGGTTACTTGATTGCGAGAAACACATGCCACAAACATTACATTTAAAAGGTTTCTCGCCAGTGTGCAAGCGTTTATGTCTTTTCAGAGTACTCGAATCCGAGAAACCCTTACTACAAACATCACACCTGAATGGTTTCTCGCCCGTATGCACACGTCTGTGTTTTCTTAGGCTGTGCGAATCCCAGAAACGCTTATCACAAACATCACACACGAAAGATTTCACACTAGAGTGCCGGCGTACGTGGCTTTTTAAGTTATGTAACTGCCAGAAACACATACCACAAAATACGCATTTGAAAGGTTCCTCGCTTGTATGGTGGCGACGTTCATGGCATCTCAGGTTACTCAATTGCGAGAAATACAAGCCACAAACATTACATTTGAAAGGTTTCTCGCCCGTGTGTATACGTTGATGGTCTCTTAGAGTTCTCGACAACGAAAAACACTTACCACAAACATCACACTTGAAAGGTTTCTGGCCGGTATGGATAAATTTATGGTTACATAAGCTACTGGCATGCGAGAAACACCTGCCACAAACATCACATTTAAAAGGTTTCTCGCCTGTATGTACTCGTTCATGACTTTTTAAGTTAGACGACTGAGAGAAACACTTGCTACAAACATTGCATTTGAAAGTTTTTTCGTCCGTGTGCAGACGTTCATGAGTTTTTAGGTCATTTGTGTTTGAAAAACATTTACGACAAATATCGCATTTGAAAGGTTTCTCCTTCAGTTCCGCCGAATTCGAGAAATCTATTTTTGGCAATTCAAATACCAATTGCTTTTCATTGTCACGAGTCCGCACAGGTTTTCCCAAGGAACCTGAATTACTGTGAATGTCCCATACAGTCTCATTCTCTTCAAGTGCAATACTGTCCAATTCTGATGATACAGTCCTCTGACTGGTAGCTGCAATCCTGAAGTAAATGAGCCGTTGAGAGCAGAAGTGATGTACGTGAAAAGTGGGTAATAAGTTGAGCTAGGATTCGTATGTAGTAATAGCTAATATTTTTAGTTGGTATAGTTTACAAACATGCAAATCATGTCCCCCACTCCTCATAATTGCCATTCTTGTCATTCAGTCCTTCCATTAGTTAGCGCTAAGGGTTTTTTAATCATCTTAACCACCACTTACAAAACAGCGGGGGGGTTTAAAAGTTGCATTGTCTAGTCCTTGTGGCTTTTCCTGCATTTCGAGTCTTGTCAACGAGGCTTAAAACCTTCTTAACGGCATCGACTCAACTATACTCGCGTCATTCCTAACTCATACTACATATAAATCCTAGCTCTAGTAATAAGGATTAAAGTAAACATTCTGTAAAATACAGCGCAAACTAGAAATTCATACTCAATTTATTTAAACTATTAGTAGTCAGTGGATAGCTTGAAGCACATATTAATTGCTACTTTGCGCTGCATTTTACACAATTTTTACTTTAAACCTCATTACCCAATTTTGACTTACACCACTTCTGCTCTGAACGGCTCAAATATGCTATCAATCTATTAAATACTCACAACAAATATACATTCAATTATTGAATATTCAAATGAAAACAAATCCATTTCAGCAGGACCCACATTACCATTAGAGATTCATTCTTTTAAATCATTTATGAGTAACATTGAAAGTTTCAAAATACTCAACAATTTGGCCTTCAACTGTACAACAAATTTCATAACGATTACACAACGTTAATCAGCTCTTAGGAAGCATTTATTTAAAAAAAAAAAAACATATCTGGCCAAAGTGTCTTATGACACAAGCGTGCTATTTTTTGCAATTGTTTTGAAATTCGGTATTGCATATGTGCTATAACTTTCTCTATAACATTTTGATATATAAATTGTTTACACTTTATTAAGTTAGTCACTTTAAAATTTGGCAGTGGAACATTTCTGAGTCTAGTTCGAAGTAAGTATTATCAACAGTAATCTCACGAGAGTTTTTTTACTTATTTAGAGAAAATTAAAACTCGAGTGGGATTTAATTGACTATTAAACAATTAGGGGAAAGTATATAAAGATCAGAAAAAATAAAGTACTTTAATACAATAAGATACTGACTTACTGTACTAAAATTCTATTTCACTAATGATAGCTTCACCAAAACCTTTGAACAGAGCCGCCATTTTTAGTTGACTGTCTATGCAATAAACAGATGACAATCGCAAAGCATGTTTTATAGTATCGTAAGAATTTGCAGTTTGAAATATTCGCAAACACAGAAACAAATAGTAGGGAGATGATAAAAACAGAAGAAAGTGTATAAAGATTAGAAGAAATAAAGTACTCTAATAAAATAAAATAGGTAATAATAGAATTAGTAAAATTCTATTCCACTAATGTTAGTTTCACCAAAACGTTTGGACAGAGCCGCCATTTTCAGTTGTTTATCTATGCGGGAAACGATCACAAAGCATATTTTATAGAATCATAAAGAATCTGGAGTTTGAAATGTTGGCAAACAAGGGAACGATACAAACTGATAAAAAGAAACAAATGCTAGGGAAGTGATAAAATTTTAGCGACAATCAGACATGATTGGTTGAAACACGTCCTTTCGTACCGTTTTGTTGGTCAAAAGTATTACGACGTAGTAAAAGTGTAATAGTCAAGGGAAAATTTGTATTTGTATTATCCCTAAGTTGGTATTTGTTGTTTTGCGAACGTTCAACCAGTAATAATGCTTTCAAAGCTCTGCAATAATGTAATTTACAATTATAAAAGAATATAGGCCTACTAAATTTTTTTCTTTGCTTTAAAGATAAATACAGTCGTACTCAACGACATTAAAGCATTCAGTGACTCAATTGAATGAAGTATTTCAGATATCTGTAGGAAATTTAGGACTTGCATACCCTCCTATTGAATGCATTATGGTTGACTAGCAGTTTTTACCTCTACGTGGATGCTGTTCTTTCAATGTATTTATCAGAACTAAATCCACGAAATCTGGTATAAAAGTCTGGGCGTGTGTAGATACAAATACATATCATACTCATAACATCCAAGTATACATAGGAGTGAAACCGGATGAGTGTCCAGAGAACAGACAAGAACCAAGCAATGAGAACTGTCAAAGATGCTCGCTACGGTACAGGACGAAGGGTAACAAAGACAACTTCTTCACAAGCTGTAATTTGACAGAGGAACTTTTAGCTCATAATCTTGCCCTCACTGGAGGAAACAAAATTTTGACATTCCCAACCGTTCACATTAGGGAGACGAAGAGAAATTTTTTCGTGTCTATATGGTGTCGTGTTGCTTTGACTGACATTTTAGAATCAAAGACGAAAAAAGACTGTATTGTGTTACTGTCATCATAGCTTCATGACAAGTCTTGTTAAAAGGAAGGCAACAATTTCAAGCCACAAATAATACTCGACTATAACAATATCCAATGTGGATATTGTGGACAGGGAGGGTAGGGAGTACACAACTTCTTGAGGTGATCTGTGAGACTGTGTTGCAACATGAATGATGGCGTCAGTTGTGTGAACGCTCTCAAGATTGCTATTATAGGGGCCTCTTCCTGCTTGAACTGAGTGCTCAGCTGGTTCATCTCTATGACTGCAGCACTGAGAAAGCCAGAGAGTGTTTATATGGAAGCACTTGGTACACACACTCCACAGAATGAACCCCGCAATAACCACTGTATCAGCTGGAAATGGAAGGGAAAGTGGACACTGCCACATGCGCTCAAGTTTGCCAGACAGGAAACTGATCTCGAGCTTCAAATGAAAAATGATATTAAGACATATGGGAAGTATGCAGTGACTAAGAGGAAGGCGGAAAATAGGAAAGACTGGATAATACTGTACTAGGTATGCAAAGACATATCTGCCCTTGAGCAGAACACTATGAATGAATGAACGACCTTGAGTGTTTGTTTGATTAACACAGTATATGTTTGGTTAAGTGTCTCTTATGGGCTTCCCATGTTACTCCACTCAAGCACTTGATTAGGGTTGATCTGTTCCTTATTCTATTAGCGATATTGTCTAAGGAAAGTGGCATTCGAAATTTTATAGAGTTCGA